>NW_027505889.1:0-146795 GCF_021521415.1 Bidens hawaiensis | reverse complement strand
GAAAACCGTAAACGATAGGTCTCCCGTGTTCAACTAATGGTACCAACGGAACTGCGGAATAGGCCGAACAAAGCGGTTAATGATACACACATACAAATAAACAGCCAAGTAAACGTCCTCAACACATGGGATACTGCGCGACTAAAGTTCATAAACAAGTTTAAGACTCAAGTTTTGTATGAACACATGAACATCCCAAAATATTTAAAAGCAAAAAGGGATTAGGTACGAGATTACTCACTTGATAAAGATGCGATGATAGATAAAGCAAGAACCAACTTTAAACAAGCACAAGTTAACCTATAAACAAGATTATTGTTTTAATGATTGGTTTTAAGTCTTGATTATAAGTTAGCATAATTAATAAGTAAACTATTATATATAATGTATATTACCGGAAAAGCAGGAAGAACAAGGAGGAAGACGGAGGCAGAGAGGAAGACGGCAGAGAGAGCAAGGAGCAAGAGAACAGGAGAGATTAAGTGTTTTGTGTGTGATGTGTTATGAAATATTATTATTATTTATAGAGAAACCCTAGGGAACACAATCCTAGAAAAGGGGAAAAGATCTCAAAAAGCAAAAGATATCAAAAAGCATAAGAATCCAAAAGCAAAAGATATCAAAAGATATGGCAGCTGCAGGGGGCAAGATAAAGCTGACAGGGAACAGAAAAAGGCATGGGAGAGGACAGATAAAGTTACTGGTCAAGCATGGAAAAAGCAGATCTCAAAAGATAATGTCAGTCACTTTATCTGTCAACCAATGGGGTTGGTGCGCATGCTGCGCCGAAAGTAACTTTTCAGACATAAAGCAGATTAGGTCAACAGCTCAAAAGATAAGACAACACAAAAGCAAACGGCTAGATTTAAACAGAAGATACAAGGGTTAAGCGCGGGAAGGCTGAGTGCGCGAGCGCGAAGGCTGAGTGCGCGAGCGCGAAGGCTGGCACAACAATCCTTAGCGCACTGCGGGAAGAATCACAAATCCTTAGCGTGCTGCGTGAAGAACAAGAATTCTAAGCGCATCGCGGGAAGAACATACATTCTTAGCGCATTGCGGGAAGAACATGCATTCTTAGCGCGCTGCGAGAAGAGTTCTCTTCACGCATCGCAGGAACAAGATGTCTTCACGCAGGCTTCCATGTAAGGAGTCTGGCGCGTGGAGCTGCAGACATCCTTAGGCGGAAAGAACCAAAGGACAAGAGGGAAGAGAAGGCGGAAAGAGAGAGGGAGAAAGAGGCGGGCAGGAAATATATATTATTATTAAAAATAAAATACAAGTATAAATATTAAATAATAAAAGAGAGATCGGGTCAGAGAAACGGGTACCTGGGTCGGGTCGGATCGGGGCAGATGTCACAATCAGACGGTCAACATAGGGCTCAACGCCCAAAATCCGGCACACCCACTCGAAGTGGCGAATCTTGGCGATCGCCATGGGGTGCAACTCGGTCAAATGAACACCGTGCCTCTCAAGGACACGGTAAACAAACTTTGTCAATGGAACCTAAGATTCCCATAGACAAAGAATGCAGCATATACCCCGATCTTGCCTCTGGGGGCATCGTACACCGTCTGGTGGGGTTCAGGAAACTCAGGCTCGAGAGACTCGAGCATGAACTTCCTGACGACGTACCGATACAGATCGCCAGGCAAAGCACACTGGTACTCGCCAGCAGTACTCTTGTCATCGACTGCAGATTCGAGATCACGAGACATCTTGTAAAAGAAGAAGAAAACGATTTCGGGAGAATGCTTGCCTGAAAAGGTGAGTATTCGCCGGAAATCGCAAAGAAGATGAAGAGAAGAGTGAAAGTGTGGATTACAAAGAACCCTCTCCCCCTTTATATACTAATCGCAATTAATGCGGAAGAGAGAGAAAACGAAGGTGCAATGAAACTATGACACGTGGCAAAAAGCAAGCTGGGAACAGCTGTTGACAGGACGCATACCATTAATTTCGCGGCCACGCGCCCGAAAAATCGCGCCCACGCGCCTGAAAAAGCGTCTGGAATGACCATGTACTGTCACGTCACCATAACTTCCTGCACGTCCTGACACAGTCAGAAGAAACCGTCGCACGACGTGTCAGAGATTTGGACTGTTCTTATCCTTCCACCAACTCTTCGAATTTCAAAATTCAAAATTCAAAAAGATTCAAAAGTAAGCGGGAAAATACCCCTTACCTTGGCAACCAAGTAACTGTAAGACAGGTGCGGGTACAGTGTTAAGGCAAAACCCTTCACAAACTTAGCACCTGCAAGGAATTGAATCCAAGAATTCCTCGGCAACCAAGTAACCGTAAGACGGATGCGGGTACAGTGTTAAGGCAAAACCCTTCACATACTTAGCACCCGCAGGGAATTGACGCCAGGAATACCTTGGAAGTAAAGTAACCGTAAGACAAGTGCGGGTACAGTGTCAAGGCAAAACCCTTCACATACTTAGCACTCTGCAGGGAATTCAAAACAAGAAGGATCTTCTGGGCCATGCTGGCGGGAACGGGAATAACATCCCCGCATGACGGGAACGTCGAGAACTATATTGTTCGAAACTCCATGATGGGATTGGTGGTTTTAGCATAATTGATCAGTATGTTGAAAACTACCAAAACCCCACGGAGAATCCACACAAGTAGGACTCAACGCTCCTGACGTACGAGGAGGTTACAAACCTACCCGCCTCACACCCAAAGATCAAGCAGAAAAGTCGGGAATTTCTGCGTGACATCAGGAAAACCGCGGGAAGAATCACCACGGAAAACCGAAAAACTAAACCCTTTTCAAAAAACTCCTTGCTAAGTCCAAAAGTTCACCTCACTTATTAATAATTCATGAGAAGAACATTGGACTGGGGGGACTTGAAGAGGTAGGTCCCAGCAGAGCCCAGTTGGACCCGCAAGACTCACCTTGAATAGGGACGTCTGCGCAATGACCAACTGCTCCAGCAGGACCCACCATGCTCAGAGAACCTTACGCGCAGTACGCCAGCTGTACCCGCAGGGAAAGCCTCCCAATGGTTAAGTACCCCGCCTGTTCCCGCAGCTGCGGATACAAGCCATCAGGGAAGGCTACCCGCACTAACAGCAAGGCTACACGCACAAGGCACTCGCTACTTCAGTAGTCACATGAAGGAATGAGCAAGGCGGGAATACTCCCGCCTAAATGAGCCAGTCCGTATGCTTCTGGAAGGTCTTTCGTACTATACCTACTAATGTATGGGCGGAATAGACAATTTGACCAGAGCAGCCCATGAACCAATCACAGGGTGACAGCTCACCGACAAACAATACGAGGAGGAGCACCCTCTAGTACTGTTTGTCACTATTAGCCGCTGCTTACTCACCAACCCTTACGATGAGACGTGCGCAGCCTACAGTTGGTGGAACAGTGCGTAGCCGGCAGTAAAGGAACAGTATACAGCCGACCTTGTTACTGTTGGCCGTAGCCTATCCACCAACCAGCATGGCCTGTGCGTAGTCCGCTGTTGGTAGAACAGGAATACTATTCAGCCGGCTGTACCTTCTAGGAAACCTACCTTCGGCTATAAATACTCCAACACCTTGGAATGGTAAGGACATCATCTGATATCTCAATCTTATCTAGCAATCTCTTAATATACACTTATATTCAGAGCAATCTAGTCTGATTCTCACGCCGGAGGGTGGTCACAAGGAGGAACCCCCCCCCCTTCTCAGTGACGAGCTTACGGTGTCTGTTTTGCAGGTCCCCTGAAGAACAACCTTCTCTGCTGGACCTCATCATCCGTGGGAAACATTACTTAACCCCCAGATTATCTATAATCTGCTCGTGGGTTCACTTAGTGTTTCTTCAATGCATAAATAACATCTTAAAATATTTTTATAAATAAGATAAACTACGATTAAATTTCGAGAAAATGTATGTTGGCCTTTTCCCCAACCCGGCTGGATAAGTTTTGAAATAAACAAATATTAACCGTTTATTCATTCATTTGGCACCTTCATGTTTAACACTCCTTTTATATGAAAATATGTTTTTTTAGTACTTAAGTGGTTTCAGGAAGCAACCATAGCAGCAGTTGAACGTGGAGATGCACATATATTTTATGTTTAGAACTACATTATCTTTTCTATGTTTCGATATAAGTTTTATTGTAACTCTGTAAACCAATTGCACATGGTGATTGTTAGTGATTTTAGTGTAATTAAGGATCAACTTGTTTATCAAGTTAAATGTAATACGAATCTAAATAAGTCTGGTGAAGGGTGCACACTTATTTGATCTTATTATAATTTATAATCTTATTGGTACTTATGGGCGAAGCCCCTAAGTCATGAGGATTCCAAGGGGGCAGCGCCCTAGTAGTGGGGTGCGAGGGGCGGTAGCCCCTGGCAGGGTCCAAGGGGAAGCACCCCTGGCTGGGGTCGAGTTGCCAAGTCAGTTTGAAAATTTTTTATTTCTAACATATGTTTCTTTATTAAAAACGTATTAGAAAATTAATTAATTAATTAATTTTCTTTACAGAGTTTAATAAAATAAAGGAGCGTATATTCAGTTATTAGTTAGATAACTGTTATATATAATGTAGTTTAGTCATATGATGCGTTCACTGGTTCAATAAACTCTCACATTCTTCATACTGATTCTTGCACTCAATCTGAGTTTTATCCGGTCAAAACATTTGGGAACCAACAAATAGTTTTAGTCTGAAAGTGTTTCACGACTCTCAGATTTTCCTAAGATATACGATTGTAAGCATCCCTAACAATTACGTGGAAAGTTGGAGGTCTTGCGACAAATGGTGGCGGCCGGTGGCCAATGGTCATAAGTATGTGATGTATATCTTGGGTGAATTTGCATGGAAAATCATTGGGGCTGTTTATGCAAGCTGGGATTCGTGTCATCTATAAGGGTTATATTTGTAATTTTTTAGTTAGTTGTTGGTTAATATATTGATTTTTTAAATTTTTTAAAGTTTAATGAACAAGACTTTTGAATATGTAATTATTTAAAACCATATTTTGTTGAGTTTGAGGGAGACTCGTTTTAAAATTTCAAGGACTTTTGTATTAGAAAAGTCAAATTTGGAGACCATAATGTCAAATTAAGTTCGCAAATAAAGGCATCATATTATAGGGCATTTTAAAGGCAAAATTTTGACTTGTTTAAAAACGTCATTTTCGTATGAATTTAAATAGCGTCCCATTTAATGTTTCAGTTTGCAAGTTATGATAAAATAATGAAAGTTTTCATAACAACCACTAGTGTATATTTCATTTATAAACCTATGAAAGTTTTATATAATGAAAATCTATGGAATAGATGTTCAAGAAAAGGAAACGATACCATGGATTGATGGATATAATATTTAAAAATTTTAATATATCAGTTTGAGAATATATATTATTTTTGTATTTATAAATGGTATATAAATTCTCGTTAAAGTCATAAACATTGATCCGTTTAATAGTTGTGAAAGTTTGACAAATATATCAAAGAAAAAAAATACAAAAATAGAACGAGGTGGCATACCTAACTTTGGAATTTAACCTCCAAATAAGTGATGTTGGGGGTGTAAACATCGGGTCATATAAAACAAATATCGTTCTCTTTTTCCAAATACATTATATGTGAAATTCCTCTCTTATCCATAGTTAATGTGCTCAAAACCTGTTGATAATAATTGATATTTAAGTAGAAGGTTTTCTTATGTTTGAGTATTTCTCATATGGAATGGACATATCAATAAGTATCAATATGCGATTCACTTAAGGTGTCAAAAACACCCCTATTTGGGACTCATTGTGGACAATGAGATTTGTCTCACTAATATAAACATAAGAGTGACTCTTATGCCATTTGCAACATTCAATCTCTCTCACAAAGTATGATTTTTTTAATTGCCCTGGTTGGGATTTGTCAGAGGTTAATTATCTTTGGATTATCCTCACCCAAACACGTTTAATTCGGAGCTTTCATATCATCCACAACCACTGCCTCCAAAACATACGTGAGATATTCAAGGGGTAACATTTCTTATGGCTCGATATCTCTACTATGGACATAATAAAACTATGTGTTAATTCGCCTAAACTGTCACTAATACCCCATTTGGTACTCCTTGCCTTTGATGAGGGTTGCCCAACTATTTTAAAGTAACAATTAACAAAACAAGAGTGACTCTTATACCATATGTGGCATCGAGTTCTCATACCGTCCATTATTGTTCCCTTTGCCCATGAGGAACTCACATATTTGTTTTTTGTTGCCCGGATGAAGACTTCTTATAAGATAATTCATCATTGGTTTACCCGTGCTCGAGTATGTTTGATTGCAAAATTTTTTCCTCACCCACACCTAACGCTCAAAACAAGGTGGTGATCCATGACCTGAATTACCTAAGGACATAAGGTGCAAGTATATGGCACTTGGATGTATATGTCTTTAGCTGAATATGCGATACATATAAGATTTGGTACATTCTAATTTCCGAATATGCTATGGAATTTGGATCTGATTTTGGTGTTGAACGACAAATACACATATATTGGTTTTATACTTTTATAGACCGTGATGTGTCATATTATGTCATGCCGTCATGGTATACCATCACAAAATGGTCTAGTAGTAAGGAGTCTAAAAGATCTCTCGAGAGACCCTTGTTCACACCTTCCTTAGGTAAACATGTTCGATGGTCATTACAGTTTTTTTTTAAAAAAAGGTCATTGCATTCGTTTGATTTATTGTTATGTCCTTTCATCCTAAAAATGGAACTGAACAAGACGTTCTTTTATTTGTTGACAATATCTTCCGTTTTGTCCAAGCAGGATCTGAAGTATCCGCCTTGTTGGGTAGAATGCCTTCCGCCGTGGGTTATCAACCTACTCTTAGTACCGAAATGGGTTCTTTACAAGAAAGAATTACTTCTACCAAAGAAGGGTCCATAACTTCTATTCAAGCTGTTTATGTACCTGCAGATGATTTGACCGACCCTGCTCCTGCTACGACATTTGCACATTTAGATGCTACTACCGTACTATCAAGAGGATTAGCCACCAAAGGTATCTATCCAGCAGTAGATCCTTTAGATTCAACGTCAACTATGCTACAACCCCGGATCGTCGGTGAAGAACATTATGAAACTCCACAACAGGTTAAGCAAACTTTACAACGTTACAAAGAACTTCAAGATATTATAGCTATTCTTGGATTAGACGAATTATCCGAAGAAGATCGTTTAACCGTAGCAAGTCTTGCACGCCTATATGATCTTAGATCACACGGTGTGTTTTGTTCGAAATCATGTTTCAAATATATTGATATGGAATTTTAAGTTTTAAACCTTTCTACACTCATTTGGTTTTAAGGATGTGTGCCGGGAGTATATTTTGGGGTAACACCCAAGAGTATAAAACAATAGTAAAAAACATTGTTTTCGATCAAAACATTGATAATGATCAAATAAATTATTGAAATTGGAAGTTTTAATTGTATAAAAAACTTCTTCTAGACACTTGCATATATCCTTTTTTATATGCAAATTATCATTTTAAAATACGGATATATAATTTACTAGTTTAATTCTTACGTGTTACGGGAGTTTATTTAAAGTTTTGTTTTTTAATTGTTTTGTTATTTTATGATGATTTATTTTATTTTTTAACATAGTTTTGTTTTAATTTAATACATATATATTAGTTTGTTATTATATTTTTAATGTTTGGGTTTTATCAGCTGAGATGTTTAGGTTTTTTAGATTTTTAACGAACAAACATAAACGAACACGGGCATGTTGATTTTTTTAAATGTACAAACATGAACACAAATATTTGGCTAATGAAAAAAGGGGCGTTGATGTAGTTGACGATGGTGGGTAGTATCGGAAGTTAACCGACGATGGAGATGATAGACCAACAACGGGGAACATGTAAAGCAAATTAATTAAATTAGGGTTTGTTGATGAAAGTGTTTATCAATAAATGAGATCTTATAATCCATTTGAGGGCTATTAGAGTTTGGTAAGACCTATAAGTTATTCTTTGATGATTAATGGGTTATTTCACAAATAAATGAGATGTTATAACCCGTTTAAGGGTTTTCCGGGTTTGGTGAGACCCATGACCCGCGAAAATTATTGTTTGATCATAAAATAGTTTTACAAATAAATGAGATGTTATAACTCATTTAAAGACTATCCGGGTTTGGTGAGACTCATACCGTTAATTTGGGTCAAATGCATAAGAAGCCTCAATTTATAAATCAAGCAATCTGGTTGCTCTAGAGAACGAGGGAAACAACATGAGAGATGAGAGCGACACATAAGATTTTATGATAGACAATTATATAGATAGTTAGATTTTAAAATCTTATATATACTACCTAAGTTAAATAAAAATGCGACCATTCTTTTATATATATACAAGAGTTGATTGAATATTATCATAAATTCTTTTAGAAGACATGTCTCTTAGAAACCCTAGCACAAACCTCAAACGGGATTTACACAGATAGTCTATTATAAATCCTTAACATGATTTATATAAAGTTTCTTTTATGATAAAGTGTAATAATAAGTTGAATGTTAGTTTAATTTTTAAGATAAGATGACTGTAAATATATTTGCATTTAAAATAGCGTGTGGATAGTTATATTATGAAATCAAATTCTAAAACCTTAATTGCATTGAATATTGATTTTAAACACATTTGATATTTTGGAAAATAAAGTAGTTGTGTTTTGTATTTGATCCATATTCTACTATTCTAGAAGACTAATTAGTATTTGGATTATATTGACAATGTATTAAAACATCGGGTTTAAATGACCGTTTCATAAATCCTGAGGGTGGTAAGTTTTATGTTGGGTGCTTTTAATGCAATACATCTAAAGATTCAACATTAAACGTCTTTTCAGTCATCTTTGGGTTGGTTTTTCTTTTTCTTTAGTTTTCAAAATACCATTTCTTTTATTCATTTTTTTAATTTCGTTTACCATACTTTGCACCTTAATTTGCGGGAACCTGTCAACGGTAATACGTTCAATTTGTCGAAATCTAGTGACTTGTCAAAATATCCTAGTTTTAAATTTAATAATATCAATTTAATGTGACAATTTGCCACTTCATTGTAGTTTTCTTTGAATTAAAGTTTTATCTTCGAAATTTTAAACAATCAATATAAAAGTATACCGACTAATGAATATGTTTGATGCATTATCAATTTTAAGTAGTAAACAAGGAGAGTAACCCACTTATACATAGTGTTAGACAGATATAATAAGAATTAGAAAGATAGTTCATAATAAAAAAAACCAACTATATGTAATTAGATGAGATTATTCTCTTTGTTCCATACACTGATTATGTTTCAAAATGTCCATCTTTTAATTATTAACTAAATTTTAAATTATAATTGAGATATATAAATATAATTACATGGTTTTATCATATTTTTGTTCTAACATTGATTTCAAAAAACCTACCTTTACTTTGATATTGAGTTCATAGCCATATGTGATGGGAAGTCTATGAACTAGGTTGAGTTGGCACGACGCATTGATGTTCCGTGACAAGAACAAGAAAATTTGCGAGAGTATGAGCTCGACTGTAGTGGTTCTTCTCACGTCCAATAAAGAGTTGGTTATATGGTTTACTTGGTTATGGCATCAACTCCATGATCGGACCAAATTATAATTTAAGTTTTCTTTTATCTCAAAAAATTATTTTATTACCTCACATCTGATTTCAAATTCCACATTGTATTTGTTCGTATACTCCATATTTCCTAACATTCTAAATCTATGTTAACACTAAACTATTTAACATCTTATTTTGTATTTTTATATAGATGATAGATTTTTTTGAACCGCATACATAAATAGTAATGTCATTTTTTATAACCAGTCCGACCAATAGGACCATGACTCGTTTCGTTACAAAAACGTTTATTTAAATTTTGGGCCTAGGAAAATAAATATGAATGACACGTTGTGATTGAAACCAATTTATGAAAGTACATTTTGTATAAAAAAATGTAGACATCCGAGCGTTATTCTTTCAAAAACATTATCCTAACGTTTTATTATTTTTTATTCTTTTTAACCATCAACAAAAATAATTATATTAAGAGATTTTTCCTATTCGCATTCCTATAGTTAATACAGGTTGTGTGTAGTGGATGAAGCCTCTACAGAAACGTTATGCGTCATGTGATGTCACATCATCATAGGGTATTTATGGCTAAAATGGGTGTATTAGATGAAACTCATACTAAGACCAAGCGTAGTGGCACCTTTTGGAATGCGTTTTGCCTATAACGGCAGGGCCACCCCCCTTCCCCGGCCCGTTTTAGGCTATTTTTTAGGTGTTTTGTATATAACGCTGAATATGTGGACGGAAATTAAAAAAAACATTTATTCAAATCCAACGGTCATATTATCGTTAATTAAAAAAATATATTTTCTATATATTAATCAACTTCATCCCCAATCAAAACTCATCAAATGTATAAAATATTTCTTTCTACTCTATATTTCTTCACACCAACTTCACTATAAATGGATTTTCCTACTTCTATATATAATCGGTTTTTCGGGCCCGACCAACAAGCCGAAGACGAGGCGGAGGAAGAGGTGGTTACGAGTGCGATTGTGCTCGCGACAACTTATATGAGTTCTGTTACGAGTGCGATTAGCTCTCCACTCCCCCCCCCCCCCCCCGGGTTTCAAAAAGAGCATATATCGAACGAGATCGTACCGAAGCCAACAACCGGTTGATGGCGGATTACTTCAGCGACTCGCCGAGATACAAGAACCCGAAGACCTTTGGACGTCGCTTTCGGATGTCTACATTTTTTTATGCGCATCACCAATGAAGACGACAATGGAGACGAGTAGTTTTTTTTATTTTAATGTAATATTTATTTAATAAAATATTGTTGTTATTTGATTATTCTTAATAAAAAATAAAACAAAACGTGTAAAAGTGATTGGGCGCCACGTCTCGCATAACGTCTTGGGGTGGGGCTTTATGAATACACCATGTTTTTGTAAAAAAACATAACTCTAACCGGGCGCCACATGGCGCATAATGCCTGGTAGTAGGGCTTTATGACTACACATGGTCTAGTAATTATCTCTTTATTATTAATATTATTATTGATTAAAAATAATAAAATAAACCAATCCACCAAGCAAACCAATATTTTCCCCACCCCCGCGTTATGTGGGAAGCGTCCCACACTCCATAGCCCATTACGCCCAAGGGGGGCGGTTTTCCTAGCGCTATGGGGCTCCATGGGGTGGGGTAGCGCTCCACTACACATGGTCTTATAGCACGCGGTCAATGTGTTACTAAAGTCAAAATGATACACTTGAGTGAGTCCATGTGATTTGAAAACAGGTGCACTTTGAGTCCCTTATACTAACGGACGCTGGGTTTTCCATCCAGTAAGTGGTTTAATAATCAATCTACCCCTCTCGTACGTTTACCAACGTCTGATATATATTTCCACCGTCATCTTGGGCCAGACCATCCAATTAGACCTTCCACCCAACCATTCATCTTCACCCAGACCATCGAACACACCAAGTTAATTATTTAGAGCCCTAATGTTGCAATTCTTGTCTTCATATTCGACACAATCGAGGTCACACACGATCAATCAATTGAAATGCTCTTGTGGTGTAGGGAGCTACTATAAGATATCCCGGTCAGATGCAATTTCGAGTCAAAAATTCTTGTGTTGTGCAAGTCT
Source organism: Bidens hawaiensis (assembly GCF_021521415.1). Taxonomy (NCBI): domain Eukaryota; kingdom Viridiplantae; phylum Streptophyta; class Magnoliopsida; order Asterales; family Asteraceae; genus Bidens; species Bidens hawaiensis. Next base: position 135,062 of record NW_027505889.1, on the reverse strand, counting down.
TTCAACTGTTCAACTTTCTCATTCATTGATGATTGTTGATGTTAATTTTAGCGGTGCATTATTCGCTCGCTACGACATATACAAGATAAATTTCGTTTATTAACTATCTTAAATTGAAAACATTAAGCGGTTAAATCAACATCCATAATACTGATTTTGACATTCCAGACTGTGCAAAACTCAGTAAGCCAGGTTGAGACATATAATCCCCAACATTAACAACAAACAATGTTTAACTTTTTTTTTTACCAACCAACAAAAACAATTTTATTAATTATCTTAAACTTTAAAATCAAAAACATTTAGCGGTTAATTTAACATCCGTAAATTTAGTTATGCCCTTTTATAACCGTACCTCATTTCACTCTTCCCCACTAGTATAAAACATTAGCCCACTCTTCATCCATTCAAACCACCACCATCGCCGCCGCAACCACTTTTTCCGTTCGCTCTTACACCACCACTCTTCGTAACTAACTGTAAACCACCTTCTCGAGATCAACGTAATATTAATATTATTCTTTACATCAACTGTTATTTCTAGATCTGAAGTCAGGTATCAATAGTTTTGCTTAATCCACTTCTCCATTATTATTATTATTATTATTATTCACATATGTTATATTTACGGAACATGAATTCATTCCGTATTAGTCAATTCTCGTGACTTACAAACGGAATGTTTCTGTTTGCAGCTTTTTATAAAAGCGAACAGAATTTTATTCGTATTTGTATTTGAAATTTTACTGAATTTTGAAATTAGGGGGTAAAAATGGGGCGAGTAGGAAGAGATTGGACTCAGATCTACGCGATATATGGAATGGAGGATTGGCACACGCCGATTTTTCTCTTGATTCATGCGGTTGTGTTTTCATGTTCGTCGATTGTGTTCTTGTTGTACTTCAACTGGATCTGCTACTCGTTCGAGTTGATATCTCCGTCGGTATGGTTAATAAACTCTTAAGTGTGTGTAAATGATGGCGTAGTTGTTAATTGGGTGTTTTTGTATTGGTAATTGTAATTACGGGTTTATAATATGTAGAGTTATGTAGTTAACCCATATTTACATCAACCGTTTTGACCAAAAAATTTCAAAGTTTACACTACCTGGATATTGGCCGGACAGCCGTTTTGACCAAAAAATTTCAAACTTTACACCACTCGGATATTGGTCTGACAACCGTGTTGACAAAAATTTTCAAAATTTACACCGCTCGGATATTGGCCGGACAAACCCTAAAGATTCAAAACTTATTTTTGTTGCGGCCCTTTTCTAAATTTAAAAAAAAAAGATGAAAAAATCTAATGGATTTTGGTCAAAATTTTCAAAGTTTAGTTGTCAGAACGACCATCTGAATATTGTTCGAACGGTCATAGAAATATTGTTCAAATGGTTGTTCTAATCAATAATTTTCAAAGTTTTGTCAAAACGGTCACATGAGTGTTTTGTGTATGGCCGTCTGAATATCGTTTGAATGACCATCTAAATATTGTTTAAATGGTTGTTCTGACTAATAATTTTCAAAGTTTGATTATTTTTTGTTGGTCAAAATGGTCATATGCGTGTGTTGTGAATGGTTGTTTTATGGTATGACATCAGATTAGGATGGTGTAGCTATAGCATGATGCTATTTACTAATTATGTTTTTGTCTAATAGGTATTCTCCGGCAACGTCGCGAGATTCGCTGCAGGATTCACCGGCTCCGTCATGGCTCTCTCCGCCGTCTGCCTATTCTACGCGGCCGGCAACATGTTTTACTCCTCAGTCGCCTTACGCTGGGACATGGCCCAGCGTATGGTCAGCGCGGTCGACGACTGGTCCACAGTCAAGACCGTGCTAGACGTAGGCTGCAGCCGCGGCATCCTACTCAACGCGGTCGCCATGGAACTAAAAAAAGAAGGTAGTTCTGGCCGCGTTGTCGGTTTAGACCGCAAAAACACGACCTTATCCACATTAAAAACCGCGGCAGTGGAAGGAGTTCAAGAATACGTCACGTGCCGCGAAGGCGACGCAAGACGCCTTCCATTCCCAGACAACTACTTCGACGTAGTTGTCTCGGCCGGGTTCGTGCATAAAGTTGGGAAGGAATTTGGCCCAAAAACCGCGGCCGCATCCGCCGAGCGGATGCGGGTGGTTGGAGAGGTGGTTAGGGTGTTAAAAGAAGGTGGTGTAGGGGTAGTGTGGGACCTAGTACATGTACCGGAGTATGTACTCCGTTTACAAGAGTTAAAAATGGAAGATATTAGAGTGTCGGAAAGAGTAACGGCGTTTATGGTCAACAGTCATATTGTGTCATTCCGTAAGCCTAGTCAGCACGTGATGGGCCCCACTGAAGTGAGATTGGATTGGAGATTCAACAGTATCTTTTAGAAAAATAGAAAATAATATAATATAATATTATCCTAAGCTTATTTTTCCTTTTTTTTAATGGAAATATAATACACATATATAATATATAAATAAATATATGAAATCTGGTGAAGCAAAGTGGAACCAGAGATATTATGATAATAAAAACCTTGTCTTGGTTTTAATTTAGTCTATTTATAGTTGAAGCTTTAAAGATATTATAGAAAACAGTTGAAAAAGCGACTTTTTTTATGTAAAAGAGAGTATCGATTAGGCTCGTAGAAGAAAAAGGGTCACTTCGTCGATGACTAGCGTGAGAATTAGTAAAGTGGTTTTGATGTAAATGAGGCTATAAATTGGCCTTGTCATGGTTGTAATTTAGTATTTATAAAGTTATGAATGTGGTGCTAGTATTGTATTGTTGTTGTGTGTAAATATGTGTTCATAATAAAAAATGGACCTCGTTTTAGAATGGAAAATAACGTGTATTATTATTTTCTTGAGTGAAATTGAAGGAAAGTGATATTGATGAATACGAGGCCCTAAATTGGCTACGTTTGATTTGAATGTGGTGAGGTGTGATGGGCATTAAATGGCCTCTCCATGTGATATGATGGCTACCCACATGAAAATATCATCATCGTATCAAACCAACCTTAATGCGTATATACACGTATATACATGTAGTAAATAGTAATTAATAAAAACAATTAAATTAAACCAACCTCAATGCGTATATACAAACAATAAATACTAAACAACTTCAATGCGTATATACAAATAATAAATACTAAATTAAACAACTTCAATGCGTATATACATGTAGTAAATACTAAATTAAACCCATATGACAATATCACGACCGCATCACGTGAAAAAAAAAATCAAACCAACCTCGATGTGTATATACATGTAGTAAATATACTAGATGCATACATAAACAAATTCATGTGTAGTACATACACATGTGCTTGCATCATGCGCACATTATGGTTTCACTTTGTTTTAGGAGTAACTTTGTAAAAGAGTAAGAAAAAAAAGATCTCGTGCATATATGCATTATAAGAAAGAAAATGACTGATTAATTAGATGTAATTAAAAGTAAATTTGAATTCGAAACGTCTTGAATCGGAGTTGATTCGAAATACCTGAATAAAAAAAGAAATAAATAATATGCACAAAATAAGTAAAATTGGTATTTTTATATAGGAATTTATGAAATTTGTATTTTATTTGCTTCTAGTAAATACGACAAATCATAAATTCAATTTGGATGAGGAACTTGCTCAATTATTCAAAACCCAAGTTAGAATTTTGTTCGAATATTCAACACCCGAATTCAAATTCCGTTTGCATTTTGGATTTATTAATTCAGATTTGAATAAGTGAAGCTCCTACCCGATAAAAGAGAACAACTCAAAAGATAACTTATTTACACCTTGCTCAAATTTCATATTAACAGGATTTGTTGACTCTTAAGATTTTTTTTCATAAAGTGGTATTTCGTCCTAAATACTATAAGGCATTTTGAACAAATTGATTGTGGATGATAATCAAATTTACAATGCAATGTGACTTAACAACAGCAATCCATGAGAAGTAACTTTCTAGGCATTTTTCTTTTGTTTTTCTTTTTGCTGGTCAACATACTCTCTACTCGAAACCTACTCTACTCCTAAAATCATCACAATTGCATTTCGTAGGAGTTGAATCCACGACCACTTGATGAACATACCATTTTACATTTTTACCATCAAAATACTCCATTGAATACATTAAAAAGTTTTCATTTGAACAATAAAAAACAATAAATTTGTAAGCCATTCCTTAATCCAGATAAAATACAAAAGTAGAGAAAAAATATTGGTTAGTAATATAAAAGTGTAACATCCCAAAATTTGCAATAAATAATATTTTATATATTATCTCTCATGGTGGATAAGTTTACTTAAGACGGTAAATAAAATAATAATAAAAGAGGGAAAGAGAAGTAGGCTAATTAGAGAGAATTAATTATGGACTAAAAAGGAAAGATGAGCCTTAGGTCCATGGGCTTAAGGGAGTATAAATACCCCTTAAACCCTAAATCTTTCCATTTCCATCAAACTTATCCATCTTATTCTCTCTACACCTTAAAACACACACTTAAGCCATAAAATACCTTCCTTAGCCGCCACCCATTATCCAAACCATAAACCGATCATAGTAATCATAGATCTTCGATCATACAAGAGAGCTAACGAGTCCAAGGTCGTGTATCAAGCTAGCCGTGACCCTACTCACGTCAAAAGGTACGTTTTAAGCTTAAAGGTTACATTTTTATGAACGTTTTGCCATGAAACTTGACCCTAGAGTAGATCGGGTCTAGATGTTCCATAAAAATACAAACTTGATGATTAAAATGGATGAAATGGACTCATAGATATAAACGGTTCATAAAGGAAACCCTAGATCTAGCCTAGAACGTTTTAACCCTATAAAGGTTTAAGCTTTATGTCTAAAACGGGTTAGATCTTGAAGCCGTGATGATAATGGGTGTAAAACGGATATGAACGGTAAAGAAAAGTTGTTAAAAGTTCATGAATGGAACCTTAGAAAAGTAACTGAGCATGGGAGAAACATAAAAATGGAAAGATGAGCTGAGCTGGGTGTTCTCGGCCAGAAAAGGAGATCTCGGCCAGAAAAGAATTCTCGGTCAAAACGATTATTCGGTCAACATTAGTTTTCTGTCACCAAAGGTTCTCGGCCATAGGGTTCTCGGCCAATGTGTTCTCGGCTAGAACCATTAGTTCTCGGTCAAGAACAAGGTTCTCGGCCACCCAGGTTCTGTTTGGTTTGGGCCTGGACCCTGTTGGCCCAGATGAACAGTTGGACGGACTTAATTAAGCCCATAAGATGCTAAGCCCAACTTAGAGAATAAAATAATAATTTAAAACTCTAATGAAAAATGTGTTAAGACAGTTAATGGAAATAAAAATTTTCAAAGCTGACCTGGCAGCTCGACCCCAGCCAGGGGCTCTGCCCCTTGGACCCCGCTAGGGGCTGCCGCCCCTAGAACCCCGCTGCCAGGGGCGCTGCCCCCGGACCCCGTTCGTTGTGGGTTATATAAAGATAGAAATACGACATGAGTAGTAATAGTTAATTGATACATGTGAATATTATACAGTTAGCCGTGCACAGCTCAAGAAAGGGATTACGATTAACGGTGAACGTAACCGCATTCAGGTGAGTTTCTAGCCCCATTTATGTGTTATGTTTTCGGGGCTGTGTGCATACTCGATGTGATTGTTAATACATTTATCCTAAGTGATAAGTGTATGCCTTATGTGATTATGTGAAAGGTAAGAATGATGGCTTGTCGGTATGTGAACGATCTTCGGATATTGCACGTGCTGTCAAGATATAATGTTATGTATAAGCTATGAATGATATGTATGTATGTTATGAATGAATGTAAGAGATAGAAAGGTAGAAAAGGGACTGGACCCTAATAATATCCAAGGCAGAAAAGGGACCGAGCCCTTTAATAATCTCGAGGCAGAAAAAGGGACCGGACCCTGATAACTTCCGAGGCAGAAAAAGGGACTGGACCCTAATAATATCCAAGACAGAAAACGGGACCGGACCCTAATAATATCCGAGGCAGAATAGAATAGAGTAAAGTAAAATTTGATTTATGAGAGTATGAATGGAAGTATGTATGTATGTATGTATGTAAAGTATGTTATGTTATTAAGTAGAACTCACTCAGCGTAGCTGACTTTTAGTATGCACGCAGGTGAGTAGAATGAAACAGCTCGCTTGAGGGGAGCACGTGACATTGAATAATAGGCTGGCATCAGAAGACGTTTATGTTTAATATTATATTATTTTGAAAGACAAGGTGTTTATTCTAAGACAAGTTATGGATTAATGTAATGCTTATGAAAGTTTTTATATTCCACGTATGTTCTTATTAACTCTGATGATTAGAACTATGTTGATGAGTAAATCCAACGTCCAAATGTGAGGCACCGGTAACGGGGCCTTACAAAAAGGATGTGAGGGTTAGATTCACAATTTATAATATTTGATGATTAAATGTACAACAATTAATTATCTCAATATTTATATGAATATAGAATATTACAGTATTAATATTTTTATTAACCCATGTTACTTGATCCAAATGGTGAATATATTTATTGTTATGGATAACTTAAATGTATATACATCTATCACCTATCACTTGAATATGTACTATTAAAAGAGTTAAAAGAGGTGAGACATTTCTTTTTGTACTAATAATGTTTCCTTACATTTACTAATGCTAGCTGTGATAAATATTATGTCTCTCTACATAAATTGATATAACTTCATCGAATCATTATTTTTCCTTTTTTTAGTACACATCCGGGATCACCCTGACAAATGGATCACACTTTTGCCTGAATATGAGTAGCAAAATGTGATGACCTGGCTTACCCACTCAGGAGAAGCCCATAGCTGAGGAAAAAAACCTCGTAACTCAACTTGAAACAAAATATCAACTTTATATTCTTAAAACTGATAGGAAAGTATATGTATGAATAAGTAATTATTAGGCGGTGTTAAAAAAAAAAGGAGAAGAAGCAATTATCAGGCATAGCAATCTTGACCCACCATCCCAAAACTGGATTGATATAGGTCATTTAAAAAATACTGATTATACTGTTCATTTGAATCACATATTGTTGCGCTATTGTATGCATAACGACAAACAATTGTCTGTAGTTATATACATATGATGCGTACTTATAATTTGTAAGTACACAAACACAAATTTAATTCGACTAAAATACACGAGTCAAATCGTAATGATTTAATACATTTTACATGAAAAAACCAACATAAAGAGAAACAGACCCCTCTCTATACATAATAATGCACTGAACCTCCATTGTGTAAACGTGAATAATAGGTTTTAAATGATGTTTAAAGAAAAAAATTAAATGATGTTTAAAGAGGCACAACCCCATCATAGAGGTTGGGTCTTGACCTTCAAATAATAACTAGTAGGTGACTCATGGAGGTGAGATTGTGAGAATGCATAGGGTTAAATGATTATGTCACACTTACTAATTATTAAACCATTATAATAACAAGCTCCTTTAAAAATTCAAATCATTTACTTTTAAAAATGAAATTCTTAAACCAGTTTTGATATAAAGAAATATGCTTTGATAGCTTCATTTTCAATATTTTCTTAATTGACTGTACAGCATTTGAATATGACAAAAGTAAAGATTAGACCCTACCCATTTTCAAAAGTTACAAGGCATTAGAGATTTGGATTTTAACTCATGATCTTGTCTCTAAATATTCATACATTGTGTCACTTTAGTGTTCCTATGTATCTGCCTTAATTCATGCATAGAATATACATATGTTGTTAGCTAAGATACATGTTTAAGAAACTCGAAAAAGAATACGATTTAATGTACCTAGATGTTTATTAGTTTGGTCACCAACGTTCCAAATATACCGATACAAGTGTAACATTCATCTAATACACAACGAAAAATGCACATGAAAAGCAATTAATCTACTTTATAAATTTAATAAATGAATAAACAATGTTCTTGCATTATTTATGATGCTGTAACGAACTCTTGTCGCGTATATCCCACCGAAAAATACTAGGATTTTTCAAACATCAATGTGGAATGCAAAATGATGAGCTCAAAGGTGGAGGCAGGACACACACTAAATGTGGGCCCGCCGGGTTGCAACATATGTGGGCCCGGTTGACATTTGGCAAGTGGAGTTGTGGAGGTCTTACATGCCCAGCAGCTAATGGCACACACATTATTGATATCTCAATTCTTGCACCGGTCACATTCCAACAAATATCAATAGCATATTGTTACGTTAGTAAATGGGTCAGGTCAGATCATCTGACCCGACCCACTAACAGACTTACAAGAAGTGATATGAAATATTGAAATCACCTTGTTTTGCGGAGAGAGGGGCATGGCCTCGTTTCCTTCCGGCAAACATCCAGTTTTTGGAGTTTGCGTTGACTTCAAATATTAACTCGTCCTTTAAGTCAAAACTGGTCAACCTTTCAACTCTCTATTTGAATGTGACAAGTTGACCAACTGTAAGACCGTTCGAAGGTAAAGGAAGAAAAGCGACGGCTAATAACGGCTCTTGCACTGGCCGTTGTAAAGTGAGACCACTTTTGAACGTTAAAAACGTGTCATCCTTTTCGGGTCCTTCGGGTTTTAGAGATAGAGGGGTGTGAGATCCATGATATCTATCCCCGCTAATTTCATATTTTATATTTATTATTGTATCACGATGCACCACTACCTCGTCATCTGTAAAAAAGAGTCACGTAAATGGTTATTCTAATAGATTATTAAACTAAAGGTAAAAAAACGTCCCAGAAGTTCATAGGTTGTCACCTCATTCGTCCTTTCCACTAATTGGTGTTACCGTGTTAACGTTTTCTATTACTTTTTTTAAAAATGATCATTTTTCCCTACTTGTACAACTAAAGAACAAACTTTGTAAGTTTCACACTTTCACAGTTTTAAAAAATGGTTAATTAATTACTAAATAAAATTTAATATATATAATAGAGTGATAAAAGTTAAAAAAAGGAAAAAAAAACATAAGAAATAGTAAAACGGCGAAATGGTCATATAAAAAAACTAACAGACAAAAAGTTAACACCGGTTTGCAGAAAGAGAAAAAAGCGTGACAACATATGAACTTCAAGGCCGGTTTTTGTACTTATTGAAGTTAAATGGCACGATGTACAAGTTACCCTAAATATAAATAACGAAAACTCTAATTTACTCTTAAACTAATATTTTGACAGTTTAACCAATCAGATGACGCCACATAAGCTCAAAAGGCGAGCATCTCAACCTCAAGAATGTAGGGTCCACATGACGTCTTTTGATTATAATCAAATGACTGTTTAGATAATGATAATGTGTTAAGAAATCAACTAACTACCTTCATTGCCTTCATTGGTTGTAGCTTCAAGTGATATACCAAACAATATTCCGGATTTAGATGTCGGAGGAACAACCAACGGGAAAATGCCAGATGTCGGTCTACCATCACCTCGTCCAGCGTGAGAAAAACCGTCTTGTAAATCCAATGAAACATCATGTATAGTTAATGTAGCCTTCACTTGTGACTGTAATATAACCTGCAAAAACACCAAAACTTTTAACTCTAGTTATAACAAATTTTTCATTTTTTAAATATTAATAAACAAACCTGTAAAAACAAAGAACCATCACAGCCCTGGTCCGTGACCTGTGTGCTGACGTGGAACGGGTCGTTGAAAAGAACCGGTATAGTCCTGTAAATAACCACAATATTAAACGGGCTAGTCATGTTTTGACTATATTAATAACGGGTCAAAGCGGGCTATAAACCTTTTCAATATTTGATTATGTGACACTCCAAATTCGAGTTTTAGAGCTAAAGTCCTCAGCCCATTAGCAATGTTTGGTCTTTGGGCTGAAAATACACCTAAAGAAAAGTCAAAATAGATTATTAAGTAGTCAACAAAAGTCAAAGTAGAATATTAAGAAGTCAACAAAAGTCAAATAGAACATTAAGGAGTCAACAAAAGTTAAAATAGATTATTAAGTAGTCAACAAAAGTCAACACAGAATATTAAGGAGCCAACAAAACTCAAAATAGGTATGTATTCAACCAAAGCCAAAATAGATTATTAAGTAGTAAAAAAAAGTCAAAATAGATTATTAGGGAGTCAACAAAGTCAAAATAGGATATTAATTAGTAAAAAAAAAGTAAAAATAGATTATTAAGCAGTCAACAAAGTCAAAATAGATTATTAAGTAGTCAACAATAGTTAACATAGATATTAAAGAGCCAACAAAAGCCAAAATATATTCTTAAGGAATAACAAAGTCAAATAGATTATTAAGGAGTCAACAAAAGTCAATATATGATATTAATTAGTTAAAAAAGTCAAAACAGATAATTAAGTAGTCAACACAAAAGTCAAACAAGATTATTAAGTAGTCAACAAAAGTCAAAACAAATTATTAAGTAGTCAACCAAAGTTAAAATAAATTATTAAGTAGTCAACAAAAGTCAAACCAGATAACTAAGTAGTTAACAAAAGTCAAACCAGATGATTAAGTAGTCAACAAAAGTCAAAAGTCAAAGAAGTAACTAAAACCTGCTGATGTGCCTTTTGGCAGCCCATCACTAATGGCACAAACTGGAATCCATAAAATGGTAGTTATACTGCTGGCCCACTCTGGTAACTCTATACAACCATTTGTAAGATTAAGTTGACAAATGTTATTATCGTTATCGACACGTTTCTCGATCTCAATGGCGCGTGATTCCTCGATCTTTAACGCGGGCCCCACGTCAATGTGTAAACGGGCTCCTTTGAGAGAGTAGTTTAATGGCTTGATAACGATCCCGACCCATTGAGGCTTGTTTATTAATAATGCGGATGAGACTGTGGGATATAGGTCCACAAGGGATCTTGGTTTGAACACCTAAATTTGGAAAATAACAAGAACGGGTCGATTCGTGTTATGGTTTATTTCTTAAGGTTAAATTAAAAAAAATAAAAAATAAAAGCGTAAAAGGAGACGGGCCAAAGGTATAGGGGTGGCAACTTTTGACACGACCCAAACACAACACAAAAATAAAGAGGTTTTGGGTTGGAATATACAACCCGTTTTAAAAACAGGTCGTGTTTGGTTGAACCGTTTAATTAAACGGGTTGTGTTCGGGTTGACTTGTTTAAACCGTTTAGTTAAACATGTCGACCCACTAACTTGCCTATGACCCGTTGAACCTTTTTTTTACAACCCTCCAACCCGATTAACATGTTTAGAACTTGAATATTACCTACCAACCCGTTTGACACGTTTAGATACATGGGTTAAACAGGGCGTGTCTCACCCTAATAATATTAATGCATAAAAACTTGATTATTTTAAAAATAAGATAATTCCCTTATCATACTTGATTTTCTAAATATTTATTAAAAAATGTGTTTGAATAAAATAGTGTTTCTGAGTCAACCCAACCCGATACCGTTTTGACACATAAAAGCAGGATTAATACCGTCAATATAGGCTTAACGGGCTTATCAAAACCGATATCACCACTATGCGCGGGCCCACCTTTCGAGAAACCATGAGACCTGAATCTTAAATGACCAATCTGCCCTGTAAGAACACCCAACACATATGAGCCCGGTTTCTGCGCAGGCAACGTAAGAGCAATCGTATTCCGACCCGTATTCAACACTGTAACACCACCGCTCTTAATCGCCTAAAAAATGTTAAAAAAATTCACTATACAAATTTGTTTAAAAAACTGTAGTAATTAACTAATGATCATTTACCATTACCTTAACACGTTCATCCGCGTTATGTGTTGATGTCAATGTAAGACTAAGTGATTCAAGAGTAATATCATCAGGAAACTCACTGCATAAAGTCAAAGTCAAAGTTCCCGGATCCCCGTCACACAGCTCCATTGGTGGGCCGGTGTCAGCCGAATATGTTATCAATGATGACACATCTAACGGGTTCGGGTCAACCATTTCAGTTTGTGTAAGACTAACTAACTCTGACTGGAACACTTGGCGTTCTTTGACCGAGAACAAGTTTTTATCTAAAGAAAGTAATCTCACACATGATGACAAGTAACCGGGCTTATCGTTTAATATTTTCTGGCATTCGGCTAGATTCGGAAGCACGTCTGCTAACAAATCTTGCCACCCGTCACCAGCATAAAGAGCACACACTTTTTCGTATGAACTTGCAGCCTGTTCATAGTTCTTGTGTTTGAAGTAAACGGACGCGATTTCACCATCGAAAACGACTCCATGTCTTTTCCACCATGCATGGTAAAAGTTATCAGCAGCCCCCTTTGATAAGTCCAGGTATTTTTTCTGTTGAAAGCGCGCATCATAAATATTTTGATATTTTAAAAGAGACTGGAAAAAAAACTAAACTCGAAATCTTAGACAAAACCATAATGGGCCCGTGGATCGGCCCACATTATGGATTTCGTCGTTACGGTTTAGAAGTAATTGATATAATCCTAAACCACATAGTTTGCTTTCGTAAATGGTTCTTGGGTCAAGTAAGATTACTATTTTGCCCTTTTTAAAAGTTACACATTAACCCTCTACAATTTTATATGTTTTCAAACATTACAGTTTAACCCTGATGTTTATAATAAACATAAGGGGTTAAACTGTAAACTTTTAAAAGAATAAAACAACATGGGGTTAAAGTGTAACTTCTAAAAAGGGCAAAATAGTAATTTTACCTGACCAAGGACCATTTATGAATGCAAACTATGTGGCTGGGGACTAAAACAACTACTTTTAAACCGTAACGACGAAATCCATAACTTGGGCGAAACATATGAGTATCTTATACCTCAAACTCCTCTAAAGATGATAAACATTTCCATAAATCAGGATCAGTAATAGTCGCACGGAGAGCGTGTTCAGCTGCCACAAAAATTTCCGTAAGTTTCTTGGTATCAACCGAGCTCTCGGTTTTCAGAAGAGGAGACGGTTCAAGAGACAACTGTTTACTTTGAATACCAAAGTGCTTGGCTCTTGGAGTAACTTGAAGAGTTAACTGTAATGTATATAGTTTAATCATTTCATGTTATAAAAAAATATCATTTAATAAAATTTTTTTTATAAATTATAAAAGATAATACCTTTTCTTTTTCAAGAACCTCAGATGAAGCATCAGAGGGAAGTGAAGGCCATTCTGCAGGCATAGGCCAAGGTAACATGCTAAGTGAAGCACTACATGTACAAGATAAAAAAAAATATTTTAAAATTTATTATTTTATTTTTTTTAAATGTAAAAAATCGATAATAAAAAAATAGTGAGTGAGTGATTACCTGTTGAGTGGACTTCTTTCTATATCAGATCCGAACCCGATTAGGTATGCAAGCCGCATGATCTGCCAAACGTTCATGATATGGCCCGTTTAAAAATTTTAGCTTAAAAGCAAACGATAATATTCTCTTTCTAGTATGCATAATATGGCCTGTTTAATAAACTACCTTAATTCGGGATAAAGTATATAATTCAGCCCGCATACGGTAATATTCTCTTTCTACATCCGGTGCTATTTGTCCGTCTCTATAATGGTCAGCGGTTGCATTGATCAAGCTCAAACACGAAGTTAGGACCCAAACTTCCCTCAAGCAGAAAGGCAAATTACTCTGAAAATAAATGATAAGTTAGATATTATTACAAGTAACCGACGGTCAACGGTTGCATTGACCAACCTCGTGCCTGGCCAAAGTTTCTGAGAAACTGACTATAAATGAGAACCCTCTTGATGCAACGTCAAACGGACGGTGTAGATCAAACAACAGCTGCATAAACCGGGCCCGTTAGAAACTGGTTTGAGTATATTAAGTTAAAACATTAGATTAATTACCTTAGCTTGATAGGCAAATAGATATTGATGGAACTCGAACTCTCTAAAGGAAGTTTCTTGTACAATCTGTGTTGTTTGTTGTTACGGCTTAGTATCGCGGATTGATCGTCTCCATGCTCCTTTCCTCCAAAATCTCTATTTTTGTCTACATTTTTAACTATACCATGCAAAATAATAATAATAATAATTATAAAAATTCAGTATTTATTAATAATTAGTTAACATTTTATTTGAAACATTAAGCACCTGTATCCAAGTAAAAGAACTCTATGTGATCATATTCGCGTAACGAATCCTCAGGAAGATTAGCCATCTCTAACATGAATGCCAGGCATTCTTTGAGGATGAAAAAGTCACAAAAGCTCCAAGTGGGCGATAACCGTTGTTCATTGTGCTTACGAATCTCATCCTCGTAGAACTGGACGCGTCTATCAAGAGTGTTTCGGATGCACTCCATGGTTTTGAGTTCAAAATCTTCCCAAAAGGGTTCTTCACTGTCAAATAAGTCAAACTTGCAGCACCTGGTCAACCATGTAGTTTTTCGACAGATATTAAAGTCTTTTCATGTTCTGACGGACCAAGAGTAGCCATGACGCAAACGAGCCCAAGCCGACCTGTTTTGACCCATTACCCAACCCGTTTTGACTCATAACCAAACCTGGCCCGTTTTGACCCATTACCCAAGCAACTTGATTTGACTCATTACCATCCCTGCCCATTTTAACCAATTACCTAAAACTGCCCGTTTAGACACATCACTCAACCCGGCCCGTTTTGACCCACTACCCAACTCGGCTTGATTAACCCATAACTCAACCAACCTGTTTTGGCTCATTATCCGACCCAACTCATTACTCTGCCCAGCCTGTTTTGACCGATTACCCAATCTAGCCCGTTTTGACTCATTACCCAACCCGGCCCGCTTGACCCATTACACAACCTGATTTGACTCATTACCCAACCCTTCCCATTTTTTACTAATTACCCAAACCTGCCCGTTTAGACACATCACCCAACCCGGCTTGTTTTGACCCACTACCCAACGCGCCCATTAACCCATTGGCCATTTATCAACCAACATATTTTGGCCCATTACCTGACCCAACCCATTACCCAAACCTGGCCGTTTAGACACATCATCCAACCCGGCTCGTTTTGACTCACTACCCAACTCGGCCTGTTTGACCCATTACTCAGCCAGCCTCTTTTGGCCCATTATCCAACCCAACCCATTATCCAGCCCAACTTGTTTTGACCCATTACCCAATCTGGCCCATTTCGACTCATTACCCACCCGGTCCGTTTGACCAATTACCCAACCTGATTTGACTCATTACCTGACCCTGCCCGTTTAGACACATCACCCCACTGGCCCATTTTGACCCACTACCTGACTCGGCCTGTTTAACCCATTACTCAACCAACCTGTTTTGGCCCATTAACTGACCCAACCCATTACCCGCTCTGGCCCATTTCGACCCATTATCCAACCCGGCCCGTTTTGACCCAATACCCAACACGACCTATTTTGACCCACTATCCAACTCATCAAATACAAGCTATTGAATATACCTATCTCTCCTTCTTGAATTGAAATCAACTTCAAGTCTGGCATAAACCTTCTTTTCCATCTTGCTCACGGGGTCATTGTCCGATTTAGCTTTGGACACAAACACGATGAACCACTCCTCCTCATTTTGCAAAATTAACTTCAGACGTGGTTTTAGTACCGTCTTGAACTCGTCTAGATCCTACAACAACATTTTATCATTTTCAACCAACTTTTCGATAAAAAAATGTATACTTTATTCAAATGTAGCTAGTTGATTAATTTAAGTTGAATAAAATTGTATGGCATTCGAATGTGTAGTGTAGAGGCAACATGGAGGACACAGATACGACCAAGTGTCACTTGTTCCCGAACCTTCTTGAAATATAACAAACTCTAGTGGTTAGCACTCCTCTACCCCCCCCCCACCCTCAATCCACAACGTTTAACGCTTACCAACATCGCCAACTTTGTAAGTGTTAAATTGAGCCATGATAAGTATATTTCCTAGAAACACCAAGTCACCAACCGTCGGCCTTCTTGATCATATCTCACACGAACCCTGGTCCTCACCGATGATCACACGGAGTGGGACCGTAATGAAGACTATGTTTGTGTTTGCATCAATGCAACCCTGACCCTTCCATTGCCCATCTCGCTGTGGGTATCACCACTACTACCGAACTTTGGTCCATAATCGAAACCACCTTCTTTGATCAAGTTTATGCCAAAAAATCCAAATACAAAACTCAATTCCAACTACTCAAAACAAAATAATCAAACCATCACCACCTATTGTGATACCGCCAAGAAATTGGTCGACCAAATGCAATCTGTTGGTGACCCGGTTACCCATGAAGACCTCGTTTCACAAATTCTCCTCTGTCTCAGTTCAACTTTTGATGCGTTTGTTCTCAATGTTAAGCAATATGAAAACCACCATCCTTTGCTCAGTTATGTTAAAAAATTTGTTGGTCATGGCAACCGATGGTATTGGATTCGGATTCGATTGCCGGTCATTAACCAACAATTTTAAGCATAACTAAGCAAAGGATGGTGGATTTTCATATTGCTCAACATTGAGAACAAACACATCAAAAGTTGAACCGAGGCCGAGGAAAATTTGTGAAACGAGATCTTCATCGGTAACTGGGTCACCAACGGATTGCAATTGGTTGGCCAATTTCTTGGCGGTATTACAATAGGTGGTAATGGTTTGATTATTTTGTATTGAGTAGTTGGAATTGTGTTTTGTATTGGGATTTTTTTGGCATAAACTTGATCGAGGAATGTGGTTTCGATTATGGACCAAAGTTCGGTGGTTGTGGTGATACCCACGGTGAGATGAGCAACGGAAGGGTCAAGGGTTGTATTGACGCAAGCACAAACAGAGTCGACATTACCGTCCCACACATTGTGATCATTGGTTGGGACAGGTTCAGGTGAGATATGATCAAGAATACCGACGATTTTGTAAATGGTGGTCATGACTTGGTGTTTCTAGAAATGGTCAATCTAACACTTACAAAGTTGACGATATTGGTAAGCAGGAAACATTGTGGGTCGGGGGGGGGGGGGTGTTAAGGGCGTGCTACCACTAGAGTTTGTCATATTTCAAGAAGGAAAATAGAAGATAATCTTGTGCATTATATTCTCATATTCAGATTACATATAGTTATTTTACAATGAACAAGCTATATATAACAAGAGCTAAACTAGGACACTAGTAAATGAATCAAGCCATAACCGACGGTCTAGCTTCGGTCAAACCATAACCGACGACATACATTTAATGTGAACATTAATAA
Source organism: Bidens hawaiensis (assembly GCF_021521415.1). Classification (NCBI taxonomy): domain Eukaryota; kingdom Viridiplantae; phylum Streptophyta; class Magnoliopsida; order Asterales; family Asteraceae; genus Bidens; species Bidens hawaiensis. The sequence continues at coordinate 117,891 of NW_027505889.1, read as the reverse complement.
CTCTTAACAGTTACCTCACATGCTACAAGAACCACAGTTGCATATGGTTCTTGAAAACAAAAGTACAGTTGATCCTGCAGGACTCGACTCTTGATCCTTGAGTCAGTAGTTAACAAAAACTCAGCTTGTAGGTTATCGACAGTCACCGGATACCGGTTTTTGTTGTGTAATGTAGCTCGTTTAAACGGAAGGCGTTCGTCGAATTTGTCCTTGACAAGAGGCCACAAATCACTCACATCTTTCACTGAAATTATTATGATTTTAATATTTGATTAGTCAGACAGATTAATATGTTATGAATGTAGAAACAAAACAAATGTATATATTATATACCGGCAATCATGAGGCCATCACATGAAATCTTGATGGACTGTAACTGAGCTAACAAGTTTGCCATCGGTGGATTTGGGTTACCGGAATATGGTATTTGAGGGTGATGAATCAGTCGTCAAGTGATTGATGTGTGGGCTTCATGGGCGTACTTTCAGATCAATGCATGACTTGTTCTTGGGTTTGTTTAACGGTTTTTGGTGTGTGTGTGTGTGTTTTTTGGGACAGTTTTGTAAAGAATATGAATAAATGGTCGAATAAATGGCCCATTTGGGTTGGTTTGATATTATTAATATTAACTTTTCCCCCCCTAACTATGAAGACACGAAATGTTCTCCTAAAATCCACGTAATTCTTACTTTATGAAACTCAACCCCTACCTATAGATAAACATCTTATGCTAAAGCTGCACAAATCGGGTATTTTCAGGAACCGAAATAAGATAGGAACCGGTATGATCAACAAAAATCAAAACCGGGTCCGGGTATATTAGGGTATTTGACCGGGTTTTCCAGGTTTTCTTCGGGTTTTGGGTAGGGTAGGGTAGGGTCAGGTGTTGACCATGTATTTCCGGTTCCGGTCCGTACCCGTGGGTATGGTAGGGTCGGGTTCGGAACCGGTCTTTTTGTGAACCTCTACCTTATGCTATTAGGACAAAGTAAATATAATTTACACTTATATTACTCTAAGTTATTTATAAGATATAAAAAAAAGTTATGGCTAAACTTCATTAATAAATTTAGGTGTTGAGCCGAATTCTGGACGGTTCAAATTCGTGTATTGTGGTTATTACGTGACACTTTAGATTTCCCCATCTAAGGTTGTAACCCGTTAGAAGGGGACCAAGGCCGAAGCTACGTGGATCACCATATGACGCTCAAGTAAGTACATCATTTTAAGTCATAAGTATATAAGACCTTTTATATGTATGCATGAGCGGACCATAGTGCGAGCGGGGAAGGGTTGTGCCCCCTAGTTTTGGGCTCAGAAGTACGGCATATAGCTTATTTCTTTATAGTTACATCATGTTTTATATCTTTAACCTCTCCTATCTAAAAACCCATATTTTATGTGTAAGAACATGTTAATTTATGGGAATTTATAGTATTTATTTGATGAAAAAGAACTGGTTGTTTTCTATGTATGAACTCATGATTAATCAAAAATTTCTCCCCACTCCTCTTCAATGTAATTATTCAAGTTCCGTCGTCACTTTATGTATATATAAAAATCTCTTATGGCATATGTGAGCTGGTGGTGATCATGTTTGGAGTGGGGAGACCCGGAAAGCTTCCACTACCGAGTATTGCGTTAAAATAAGAACTTGAAGGGTTACTAATTCAAAACAGAGTACTTTGGGCCCATTTATCAAAAATCCTTAAAGTGTAGGGATGAGATCAGTACTGTACCGGTCTCGAAAATCCCGATCCCGAAAATCGCAAATTTTTGGTACCGGTACCGAAATATTCGGTTCAGTACCGGTATTGAAGGTAAAAAATCGAGAAATACTGGTACTGGCACCAATACTGAATCCCAAAACTTTGGTAACGATTTCGGTACCGTTACCGGTACGAATCGATACTAGTACCGAATTTACTCATCCCTACGTAAGTGTGTCTCGATGGTAATTCGCTGGTTATACTTTTACGAAAATATGTCACGGATAAAGAATTTACAAATGGGTTACTGATCAAAAGGGTGTATTATCTACGGATTACAACCTTCGGTAATATCCTTTTCTACTAATAGAAATAAAAAAAGTATGTTTTCGGTTTCCTTGTAAATAAAAACAGCACATTCCAAATGATAAAAAAATGTACACAAATTATGTTTTTGTCACACTCCAAAATCTATTTTTGATGTACAAGATACACGAAAACAATATAAGCTAGTAGTGGGTTGTGTGGTCAGTGGTCATGGCGATCATGACTAATGTGCACGCAACACTTCTTTCATGTTCGCCCGGAACATTTCATAGAACTCCTTCTAAATGGCGTCTTGCTCTACACGCACCATCGCGTCTTGTGCCTCGAGATCTCTTCGCATTATAGTCTCCCATTCTTCCTATTCAGGGCCGTCTTTAGGGCGGGCAGGGATGGTAGACTGCTTAGATGGGGGCTTGAAATTATGCAACTCATCAAAATGAAAACACACACAAATGATTATTGAATAAATCCCAATATAATATAGAGAAAATACGACTCAAAAAGTTCTATTACATATAGCTCATGTCTCTCCTAATAAACCGTATCCCGGTTGCTATTCAATGTCTAATCATAACTCGGTTTATAAAAACCAACCCTAATTTACTAGCCATGACATTACAAATTTTAGTCACAATGCAATTTAAAAACATAAGTAACTATAACCTATTTTTCAATATTGGTTCCTCAAGTTCACTGACTTGTGACTTTGAGTCCAAAATTACCAACAATCAACCCCTAATTTCCAACTCGAAATACACTTATGTTTGTCTCCAAACTTGTCTCCTTTGAGCAGTCTGATTTAATCCACGATCTTGACCCTCTTGGCTTCTGCAACCATCTTGATCCTTATCATCTCCACTTGATCCACAGTTGTGTTCTTTCGGCTCTCCCGAACTCGACCACCTCTATGAACCTGTCGCATATATGAACTCGCATATCCATTCATCTCTTGCTGGAATTTTGGTCATCTAATCGAGCAAATCAGTTTAATTGAATCTTCAAAGGGATCGATCTTCTTATTTCGATCGAATATGTTTTCCACCGGAAAATCAAGAACCCCACAGGCGCTATAATTGACGATCAAGATCGGAAAAAAATCAAATCCATCAATAAGTTCACATGTGAATTCAAACAAGATAAAACAAAGAAAATCGTATAAATAAATGAACGAATTTTTATTATTCAAACACTCATACATATCCCAATCCGGAATCAGCTCAAAAACTGATTTAATCTAAACAAAACATTACAAAAAAAACTATCTAAGCAACCACGGACATAACCGAAAGCCGGCTAGGCGTTGGCTTGAAGTCAAGCCATCGCCTAGTCAACTTCTTAACCGGTGGAGTCAACGCTCTCCTTATAATCTCTTTACTCGCTCTCTGCCTTCTTGGCGCCACTAATTCATGGGTACTGTTCTTTCGCATCAATGTCGAATTCACCCTGCGAAGTCTCGGCATGTCAACGAGCAAGTTTCGGTACTTTTCGCCCGAAACGGATACGCTTCGGACCGGTGAAGGGTGGTGTAAGCTGGCCATATTTAGGTGGTTAATGTTATTGTTATAGTCTCTAATGATGAATTGAAGTGTATGTGTGTGAATGATGATGGGTTTAATGGAATTTGAAGGTGTTTATATTGGTGAGTTGTGATTTGAATGATTGAATAAGTTTTGGGTTGACTTTTGACAATTGGTTTGACTTTGAAGAAGTTAACCGTTTGTTTTTGACACGCGTATAATGGAAGTATGGAACGTTGCTTCTATGAAACGACGGTTATGTGCAGTGTTTTGAAATCCAGTTCGGTCCGACCAAGACCCAGTACCTATAGGGGGCCGGGTCAGGGTATTTGGCCCAGTTTCTTAAAGCCCGGCAGAATATTTCGGTTGGCGGTCGGCGGTCGACGACCAGGCGGGTGAACCGGAAAAGACCTTTTCAATTAATTAAAAAATGATGTGGACGCGGGAAAATAAACCCGGGTGCATGACCGAGAAATATAAATGCTATATATTTAAAAAATATGTGTAAATGCACATGGAAGTTTGTTATTATTATTTTTAATATTTACAGTTTTTCTATATATATATATATACACACACACAAATTATTTATGAAGTCATGCGGGTCAAATACCAGTTCACCCTCCCGGGTCAGGCCGATCTTTGCCCCGGTAAGGTGTTCGGGTCAACGTCAATCCGAACCAGGTCTGAAAACATTGGTTATGTAGTTATGTGAACTGAGAAGGTTAACAGTAGTTGCTGGACCGTTAACACCTAACGCGCATTTCAAGTTTTATTGGTCTTTTTTTGAACAACCAACAAACATAGAATGCCTAAGTACTCCGTACGGAGTGACCCAATGGCTAACGGCCACCACCAGCTGGCCCAACTCAGTCGTACGAAGCCCTTAAGCGCCTCCAAGTTATCTTCAGTTCCAGAGAAAACCCACCCGCCCGAAGGCCCATTGATTGTAAAATCCGAATGCCCTCAGGATCGAACCGAATATCACAAAGATCACAGTCTTCCTTCATTGAACCACCTATGTTCCCCAAAATGTTGTTGGTGAGAATTGAACTTGGGTTTCTATTGAAAAACGGTTTACATTGAGAAACCTAAACTTCCTACCATCACATCACGTTAGACTGGAGTTTTATTGGTCTTAATTGGACATTGATGAAAGAGGATATTATATATTTTTTTAATCCACTTGTATGTGAAAAGTTGTAAATTTGGATTTTCGAAGAAAAAATTGGGCAAATGGTTGTTCGGGTGGTTTGAAAAATTGGAAGTTTCCTAACTCTCAAAATGCAAATTTAATTCAAACGTTTATGTAATGTAAGTAATCGGTGAAGGTTAGTTATGTCCATAGATACGGTATGGTATGTATTTACAAATTTAAAAAAATTACGGAGGGATCTCCAACAACAATATCATTGACATGACACCATTCACCAATGGATCACTCACAGGCCTTAGTGACAAAAATTGAATAATTTTTGTTGTTGGAAATAAAATGCACGGATAATTATAAACGTTTTGGAAAACCTTAACAAGGATTATTGATATAATAAAAATTTGTATATAACAATTATATAATATAGAAAAATCTCAATGTTTTTTACTATGGTTCATAAGTGTCGGTGATTTGTTAATGATAATAACATTTTTTACATCATCGTATTTTCCTTAGGATTGCCGACAACAAAAAAAATTTAGGATTCATTGTTGAGTCGTTGATAAACGTTCGTAGTTGACTAGTCATTGATGATGCTCATTCTTCTAGCAGTAACGATTGTCAACCCAGATGTAACTATGGTGTGAGTTGAACATACCGAGCACATAGAGTTTATTCTTTTCGACACCTTATTGGTTTTATACCACAAAACATGGGACTTCAAATACAAAAGATCTTGAGGGTTAAAATTAAGATGAAACATCAAGAGCCGGTTAAATTTGTCTTGTATTCCTATTTGTCTTCTTTATTTTCCTTTGTTTGTACGTTCGGGCTTCTCGCTTCATGCAAGTCTTCTATTTTTTTTAATAAAGTTGGCTTTTCAGAAAAAAAAAACAAAAAACAAATAGAGCCGGTTAAAGTTTATTGGAGCTGGTCTCAAAAGAATTTTTGTGGGCTAAAATAATTTGGGCTCAAATTGATTAGTTGACTTTTGAGTAATTTATAATTGAGCTGGAATCGTGACAAATATTTAGTGGGCCACCGGTTGAGCACAAATGAAAGACGAAGCTTCAAAGGTAGTCAGTAGTTTTTTTTATTTAGTCGCAAAAACTACATAGTCAATTTCTTTAGACGATTGTAGTCATGTTACTATCTTTTTAAATTATTTTGAAAGACGATTGTAGTTAATTCACGGATGATGGTAATTTCTTTATATTGAGACTCGATAAAATTATGTTGCTCCCTTCTCGTATTCGATTATTGACTTATCACAGTCAGCCTTCCATATGTTATACTATTAAAGGATAAAGTGAATTATAGTTAAAAGAAAGGTGTAAACATTTCCTTTTATTTGTAAAACATTTTCTGGTTTAATTAAAAACTAGGATGATTAATTAACATGTTCATACCTTATGTTATAGTTAGGTGTCAGTGTCACTCTCTCTCATTTATGTAACAGGAAAATGAAGATAGCAAAACCACAGACTAATTACAATTAATGGAAAATTGGATAATTAAGCGACCTAATTCTGTTTTAATCTTATTTGGTAATAAGGTAGTGTGAAGGCAGGTGGGATTACATTGCTTTCACTAATCACCTTTCAGTTGTATTCATTATAAACTTCCTAAACATTATGCACCGAAGATCGCCTTTAGTCTCCATCAATTGGTGCCAGCAATGAGAATGATCGCATTTTGTTTCAAGTCAAGTTGAAATAACGAGTAAAGAAAGAGAAAATGAAAATTGATTATTAAATGTATCGATATCATTATAAAATTTACTACTTGAGTTGTTTATATCTTTCTCTAGGTTCAAAGAAAAAGGATCATATGGGTCAAAATAAAATAAAGAATTAATAGCCGATGAAATTTATTGGAGTTGGTCTCAAATGAATTTTTGTGGGCTCTGATTTATGAAAAGCAATTAAAGTAATTGGGCTTATATTATTTAATTTTTTCATTGGGCTAGAGTCTTGATTGTTATTTGTTACTAGCACTCTAGCAGTGCACAAATCGGTTAACCATTAACCGGTTTATATGCTAACCGGTTTTTCTACGGGAATTAACCGGTTAGACTGGTTTTTTGGGTCGGGTAGTAACCGGTTTTGACCGGTTAGAGAAACGGTTTTGACCGGTTAGACCGGACCGGTCCGGTTAATGACCTAGAAAAAACCCGAGTTTTAATAATATATAAATTAGGAAAAATCGGTTAACCGGTTATTAGAAACCGGTTTAAGTGTGCACCTTTAGTTACTACCGATAGTGTTCTTGTCGGCCTCATGATAACTATAAAGCAGTTGTAATCACCATGAGTAATTCCTAATTGTTGTACCTTTTCACGAAGAATTGTTCAACAAAGATTCAACATAACATTGTGATGGTTCAACCGCTATATAAAAACTTATTTGGTCTGATTACATTATCGAATTTGGGTACTTCATTTTTCACTTAAAAAACTTCTTGTTCTTCGTAAAAACACTTTTTGTCTTATCCGATTATCAATTTCGTGTACCATGAATTAACTCCTAACTTGACGTGAATGTGATTATGCAATTTGCAAAGCTATCCAAGACTTCTAATTAAAACACAAATTAAACCTATAAATAGATATAGTTTTCACACCCTAATAAGCTATCATTTTTACTAATATGAACCAATTTAGCATGAATAGAGAACATAAAATGTAACATCTCTATGACATTTTTTTAACCAATAACAATACAAAATCATTCATTTAAATTGTGTTGCTATAATTTTAATTTTTAATATTTAATAAGATGTACGACTAAAAGTTATTATGATAAGATTTGAATACACTTGACTTTGTTTAGACATGTCCAGTTGTCCAAATTATTATTTGAGTGACTCAGATAGCACACATGAATCCGAAGACCAAATCAACATCCGTTATCCACTCACCACACATAGCCTTTTAATATTGTGATTTTACACAATCGAAGTGTATTCTTAGGGGGCATTTGGCCTAGATAGCTTTTTTAACAAAGCTTATAGTTTTTTTTACAAAATAAGCTTAAATTAGTGTTCGGTTTAGCTTTTTAAGCTTATGCTAATAAGCTTATATATAGGCTAATTTGAAGAAACTTATTTCACGGGTCCAAGCTTGATTGATTGATTCTTTTAAAACTAGCTCCAGTAACCAATCTCTCCATTAACATTTTAACCATTCTAATGGAAACTCAATTATGTGGATTAAAGCCCTTCTTTAAAGAAGTCCTCTAACTAGATCAGCTAAGTAGGTAGCTTCGCTCAATTGATTCTATAACTCACCATAACAAGGTAAGCTGCTCTGTCTGAGTCGTTACAATTTGAGTTGGTTTTTTAGCTTATTTGAAGGAGTTTATTTGTGTAAGGATATACGCATAAGCAAAAAAATAAATGCTAGGCCAAACACCCCCTTAAGTTAAAATAGTGTACTTTTCGTCCAAAACAATTCATTTATATATCGCTTTTGTATAACAATTTCGCTCGATCTGAACCTTGTAATCTCTTATGTAAGTCATATGTACATGTCAGGGTTATATATAATTATATGTGTATAAAATAATGAAAATCATATCATAATATTATATAATAGATGTGTTTATGTAATTAAGATAGCTTCAATTCCTCCATGAAAGAGAGAGCTAGAAAAAAGATGGTGCATATATATCAAGATTGTCCCATTAAAATTTTCGAATAAAGCCACTAATGATGCAGAACGTATTAAAGTTGGTTTGTACACTTTACCAAAAAAGGAAAGAATGCCAATAGTGTGATTTAATGTGTGTGGTATTAAGATTATGATTCCTTTTGATGACAACCCAATGGTCCACTACAAATAAAATATCAAAAAATAAACAATAAAGATGACTTTTGTGAGGTGTGGTTAATTAACAAGAGTCTCATCTATGAGAAAATGACCCTATCATGTCACATTAACATAAATTAATTTGAGAGATCATTAACTTAGAGATAATATCAAATTATATATCACATCTTAAAGGTGATATCAAAGGTTATTTTACGTAAGAGATATCATCACCACTAAATTCGCTTTCCATTATTTCATGGGAAGTGAACTGATCATTGAAAATAACAGCTGAACGGTATGACTTTTTGTGGTCGATATTACACGCTTGATATGCTTTTTGTCGTTTTCTTATCAAGAATTTTGTATACAAACAAGTAAAATACATTGTATTCAAATTGTTGATGGCATTTCATACTCCATTATTTTTTTCTTTTGTGTATCAAATACTTTTCAAAATCTCTTTTTAACTCTTGAAAGGGTGGAAAAGGCAATGACATAAAAGGTTTAAAAGTGATTGATCTTTCTCTCCCAATTTTGGTGATGTGAGCCATATTAATAATTGTTATTGTTATTATTATTATTATTATTATTTATCTTGATGTAAAGATCAAAAGCCAACCTTATGAACCAAAGATTTGTATGAGGTTAACTACTACCTAGGACTCAAGAACATGTGTATGATTTCTCAAGAAAACCTTATATATCATACTATTTAGACTTGAGCAAAGTCATATTAATCAAGATATACACATTAAAATTAATTAATTAATTAATCAGTAAAGATGTATAATGTATTGTGAATGTTGTATATATAAACTACTTTTACATATACATATTACAGAATTTAATTAATTAGTACATAAAATAAAAATGTTAATGCAGAAAAGTATAAAGACCATTCTTACCTTTAGGGTTTTCTCACTTTGTTTGATCATCTTTAACCCTTTCAAAATCAATCCCACTTTCCAAAACTGATTCAAGAGTACCAATTCATGCCCGGCAACTGATACGGATGCCGGAAAACACCATTTTCCATCGATCCCAACATTGTTTGCTGCTGCATTTGTGGAGGTTGTGGCAGCTGACTGAGTAAAGTTGCTATTGAACCACCATTTTCCTCGGTGGTTCTTGTGGCCATGCCACTAATATCACTATTACTTTCCACGGTGAGAAACCGTTTGGTGTAGGTGGATGATGTGTTTGCAGTGTTGCCGGCGGCTGCATCTTCGCTCCAGAAAAGACCCGACAATGATCTCTTCATGGGAAGGAGATTTGATATGTTCGTGTTAGTGTTCGTGTCGGGTTCGTTTGAGTTCATTCTAATGTCAAATAATAGGTTGGTTTCTTGGTTTTGCACTATTGTGTGGTGGCCCCTGCCTTCGAGGGAGATTGATGGCGGTATTGATGCTAGCATCCCGGTCATGGCGTGATCACAACCGTCGCTATCCATCGGTCTTTGTGTGTTGCTCTTTTTGTAAATTCGACATAATACCCAATCATCCAACTACAAGTTAATCAATCAAAACAATATTATTATAATTATTATAATAACGATATAATAATAATATAATTAGTTGTGGTTGGCTAAACATATTGATGTTACATTCAGTAAAATTATAGAGGGGATACGTTTAGCATAACCCTGTCAATCTAAAAAAACTATTAAATATATCGATCAGTTGATTATTACCCGTAAGGACCCCTTTTGTTTAATTGAATCGGTCCCATGTGGTTTGGAGATTGTTTTCCCATCCGTAAGCCGATATTCATGCATGATCCAATTCGTCTTAACCCCTTTCGGCGGCTTTCCTCCATAAAACACGAGTGCCTTCTTCACACCAACTTTTTGCGTACCACCCGTCATCACCGGCTTGTCGGTACCCGTAGCCTTCCAATACCCCGAATTCGCCGCCCGGTTAGGGCGAGCCCCGTTCGGGTATTTCCGGTCCCTAGGACTAAAAAAATACCATTCATGCTCCCCAAAAGTCGCCTTAGCTATAATAAAACACGCAAAATTAATTAAAGTTTAAATCATAAAACAAAACATTAATTATAAATTTATAACAATATAATAATAATATAATAATTTATAATACTCACCCGGAAGCTCCCATGGATCGAACTTATAGAGATCAATCTCGGCTATAATGGCCACGGGGAGAGGCGCACCCGTGACACGTTTTTTCAGATAGTGAACAACGAGCTCCTCGTCAGTGGGGTGAAACCTGAACCCGGGGGGAAGCTGAGGTAACTGAGAACCAGTAGATGAATCTGTACTCTCCATAATAATATTAATCAATCAATAAGTTGAGAGTTTATTTGTACTTGATTTAGGGTTTGATGAGAGCATGAGTGTGTGTGTTAAAGAGAGAAATGTGAATAAGCGGACTATGGTGTTAATATAGGGTGGACCGTACAGAATAAACGGTCACACACGCCGTTGGTTTTAGTAGTGTCACGCCACGTCATATGTTGTGGAGGGTGGAATGGTCTTTTATTACAGAGGATGATATTTAGTGGACCCGGTGTTGTCAGTCCGATGAAACATCATACGGGTCCCAAAGATGTCGTACGTGGTTTCGCATCAAACTAAATATTTTGATTGGTCCATTATAGGAGAAAGGGAAAACCCACAAATTTTGATTACTTTTAGTATTAATATTAATATCATAATAATTATTTTTTATTTTCTGAATAAACTATTTAACTAGATTAGTTTGACCTAAGTCCAGTGTCGCAAAAATCGCTAGTCGTTAGTCAGGCGGTGTGGTGGGGACTAGCGATTAATCGGATCGGACTTTAATGCATAATTTTCAGTTTTATGCATACACGCACACATTTTTATATGTAATTTCCAGTTTTATACATACACAAAACATATTTTGGCTGGAATCTCGCTTGAATCCGCTAGTTTTTGTTAAAGTCTCACGCGGAACCACTGATTTTGGTCGGAATCTTGCCGAAATTCGCCTATTTTGGCCGAATTTGACCGGAAACCGCCGATTTTGGCCGGATTTGACCATTGACCGATTAATTGGCCGACTAGCCCAAAATTAATCAGTGAAGTGGGGACTAGCGATTAATCAGGGATTAATCGTTAACTAGTCGGGATTTTTGCAACACTGCCTAAGTCTTACGAGGCTGTTAGTTCGGATCTTAAGTAGTTTTCGTCCCACCGTGTGTTACGACAGAGAGTTCTGATCTTGTGACAGCATAATAACTGTCAAGTAACAGGCGTCAGTGTGCTTTTCCGGAGGAACGCCTAAGCCAATCCCTGAAGCCAGCGTGGGTCTGGTTAAGATAACATAGTCTGACTAAAATGGAACAACGAGACTCTCCAAATTAGAGAATATGCTGACCTAAATATAAAAAAAAGCCACTGTTCTAAAAAGATATAATTATATATACACACACGTAAATCTTAACTCAAAAAACCTATGAAAGACAATTCACTTATTTGACGACATAAGTCAACAAAAGTACTAGAGTTTTCAAGAAAATAGCACAAGGGGAGTCACCATTTTTAGGGAATAAAACACTAATGGCAATTTTGAGTAGGAAAAAACACTAATATTTAAAGATTAAATCAAATATTTTTTTTTTTAAAAATAAAATGATTATTTATGTTATTGAATTATTTTGTTTGATAAATATGTGTTTAGAGTATTTGATTCACTTCAACTCAATGATTAATCTTAAGTATAATAAAACAAGGGCAATAATAAGTAGGTTCGATATTTACTTGAAGTTATAGTGAAACACTAACTATTTTTAGTTACTTGCGACAAATAGTAAAAGACAACCCATCAAATCATCTTCTCTGTTTTTAATTCCAAAGCCCCACAAGATCATATAGAAGAATAAATAATAGGAGAGAGATTTTATATGACAAATAATAACAAAGTCAGAATTGTTTTAAATATAAAATATATTATGGTTATTAACATTTACAATAAATTAGTTTTTTAAATATTATAATACATCTAGCTAGTGAACGAATGTTTTTTTTACATTAGTTTATAAAATTTGAAGGAACAAAACTCCCTTTTATGAATTTGAATTGTCTGATTATTTTTTACACACATGCCAATTTTGTAAATAATAGAACAAAGTCAATAATGAATTATCAATTTATTGAAGTAAATTCTCACTATCGTTTTCAGTTGTTATGATTTCATATTTGCTTTATTTTATGAATTTTTATTAAACTTTCTGATTCTGTATTAGTATGATGTGTACCCCGTCGAATCATGGGAATACCCTTCTAGTATGTATGTATATATATCTATCAATATCTATATACATCTAGAAGACATCTAAATACTTTCCGTATGAACAAAACTCGTTCTCAAACTTTATTTTGGTTGTTAAATTCTTGATACATAAAGATGACCATTATCATTTGCTTTCAAAGAAATAGGAACTCTTGGTCATAAGTACAATACTTAAGTCCAATTGGTATATAATGTTTTTTTGATAGCTAGACACGATTAGACATCATTTATATCATGCCCAATGATAATAAAAAATATGGTAAAACAAGTATATAATGTATTTTTGATAGCTAGACACGATTAGACATCATTTAATCATGCCCAATGATAATAAAAAATATGGTAAAACAAATATTTCGTTACCTTAATATATATACAAAAGAAACGGGATTACATTTTACTAACATATTAAAGCAAGTTTGTTTAGTTTTGCGGATATAAGAATGTAACGCAACATGTTGATGGATGCTATGGCATTCATTTAGGAGAGAAGACACAAGAAGTCTTAAATGAAGATCATGAAACCTTGGTCATCTTAAGGAATGCACATAAAAGTATCAAGAGGCAAATACTAAACTACCAAAGTGTTGAGCAACTTTCATAAAAGATTGTTACATGTCCCTTAAAGGATACATATCAAAATGAGAGGAATATTACACAAGTTGCACCTTTTCTCCTTCATTAAATTATATCTCATTGGGTTTTTAGTAAGGTTTTAATGAAACAACATAGTTGATCCATAATATAAATATTATGGAAAGACAATACTCTCTACGCTCTTTTCCCCTTACATATGATTTTGTTCCTGAGTTTTGCCTAGCAAGATTTTTATTTAGACAACATTTCCAAATCTATTAAGTTGATAATCAACTGGCAAGTGTTATAAATATATTATTGTTATTGTTATCATTATTATTATCAACACCTTATATTAAACTTGTTTTACAAGAGTTTCTTTGCTATATTAATTATTGTATCTTATTGTATTGTACGCTTAATAAATGAATTATCTTACCTTTTTCTCCTGTAAATTCTTCTCATATTGTATCACTATTAATTATAGTAGTTTCATGACATAAATCATCTACTTATAAATAAGTAAATGTTTTTATTAAAAAAAAATAGCTCGACTCGTGATCTATTCAATGGAACAAACAAACCGAAAACTTTCGATGATAAAAAAACGAACACTTGGCAATCCTTAACAGGCAAAATTGAATCGACAAGGTGGATGGCTCTTGGTCTGATCGGCTGATCGACTCGTTATGGTTTTCATTAATTTCGAACACGTGTTAATTTTTCAATAAATACAAATTAAGATTCTTAAATAAAATGTATGTTTGGAGATTTTAGGAAGGAGAAAAGATTGAGCCGACCATCTAACCTTATTTTCCCTCTCACACATATCTCATATGTAACAGAATCAGGCATGGTCACTAATTGCATGATCCTTAAACATGTGACCAAACACATGCATGTTAAATAATCTGTTTTACATAATTATCTCTATTATCACACGTAATCCCTACAATAAAATGTTTGGTATATGACATAATTCATGCCAAAGCCTATAATTCTAGGCATCCGCCCATTATATTGTACAATAAATTTATATTAACTAATTTCTTTAGGTTTCAAAAGTCTCATATGTTACACACACCTACACCAAACGAAGCTATGTTTGTGTTTCTTCGTTTAACTTCAATTGAATAAAAAAGCAATCATGTAAGAATAACATACATATTTTATTTATTGTGTTCATAGGTAAAGAAAATGAGTGTGTATAATCATTTAGCACGTCGGTTATCTTATCACGTTGAACCGATTGTAGCCTTTTTCGAGTCTGTAATGAAACTTTTGAATCAAAATTCAGAGATAACGTAAGTTGTACGATTCATCATATTTACGATTCGGATATGTTTTACATAGATATTGTGTTCGATTTTTTCGCATCCTTATCTCATTCCATTTATTGACTTATCAAAGTCAAAATTCCATGCACAACTCATAATAGCACTAGCACTTAATGTTATACTTTAAAAGGATAAAAGGAATCATACTTAGAAGAAACGTGTAAAAATGTGTAAACATTTCCTTTTATTTCGTAGACAAATTTGTTTTTTTGAAATTATAAAAGTAGGATGATTAATTAACATGTTCACACCTTATACTGTAATTAGGTGCCATTCTCTCCCATTTGTGTAAGGGGAAAATGAAGATAGCAAAACCATATACTAATTACAATTAATGAAAAATTAGATAATTAAGCGACCTAATTCTATTTTAATCTTATTTGGTAATGAGGTAGTGTGAAGGTAGGTGGGCTTAGGTTGCTTTCACTAATCACCTTTCAGTTAACATTTTATTTCATTTGTAATGTATCTTAGTTCATTATTAAATCTTAAACATTTACTTTAATTTTCTGAACCGAAGATCGGCTTTTAGTCTCCATCAGATGGTGCCAGCAGCAATGAGAATTGAAGAGGTAGGTCCCAGCAGAGCCCAGTTGGACCCGCAAGACTCACCTAAAACAGGGACGTCTGCGCAATGACCAACTGCTCCAGCAGGACCCACCATGCTCAAAGAACCTTACGCGCAGTACGCCAGCTGTACCCGCGGGGAAAGCCTCCCAATGGTGAAGTACCCCGCCTGTTCCCGCAGCTGCGGATACAAGCCATCAGGGAAGGCTACCCGCACGAACAGCAAGGCTACACGCACAAGGCGTTAGCCACTTCAGTAGTCACATGAAGGAATGAGCAAGGCGGGAATACTCCCGCCCAAGTGAGCCAGTCCGTATGCTTCTGGAAGGTCTTTCGTACTATACCTACTAAGGTATGGGCGGAACAGACAAATTGACCAGAGCAGCCCATGAACCAATCACAGGGTGACAGCTCACCGACAGCAATACGAGGAGGAGCACCCTCTAGTACTGTTTGTCACTATTAGCCGCTGCCTACTCACCAACCCTTTCGAGGGGACGTGCGCAGCCTACAGTTGGTGGAACAGTGCGTAGCCGGCAGTAAAGGAACAGTATACAGCCGACCTTATTACTGTTGGCCGTAACCTATTCACCAACCAGCATGGCCTGTGCATAGTCCACTGTTGGTAGAACAGGAATACTATTCAGCCGGCTGTACCTGCTTGGAAACCTACCTTCGGCTATAAATACTCCAACACCTTGGAATGGTAAGGACATCATCTGATATCTCAATCTTATCTAGCAATCTCTTAATATACACTTATATTCAGAGCAATCTAGTCTGATTCTCACGCCGGAGGGTGGTCACAAGGAGGAACCCCCCCTTCTCAGTGACGAGCTTACGGTGTCTGTTTTGCAGGTCTCTAGAAGAACAACCTTCTCAGCTGGACCTCATCCCCGTGGGAAACATTACTTAACCCCCAGATTATCCATAATCTGTCCAGGGTTCACTTAGTGTTTCTTCATTGGCGCCATCCGTGCATAAAAAGCTAGAACTAATTTAGTTTTTTCAAAATTTCTGAAGAAATGGTTAACGTTACTCCGGTCCCAAGGCCAGTAACCGACCAAGAAACCCCGGTAACCACAACCCCACCAACTGGGGGGAACACCGGCGGTTATACAAATCTTGCGAACACTACCCCGACTACCCAAGCCGGGGCAAGTGCAGTAAATATTCCACTGGGGTTCACTGATGCCCAGTTGGAAAAACGAACGAGGGTCCCTCGCCAAACACTAGATCAAGTGAAGGCGTGGGCCGAAGCACGTCAAAGAGAGTTCCAAGCTGAATTGGATGAACGCTTGCGTTCAGTTCAACAGGCTGACGAATTCGGCAGTACTCGCCAACACCTCAATATGAACAGTGAGTGCGAGTACTCAGACGACGAGAGGGAAGAATCCGATACCGACGCAAACCCTCGCCATAAGGCGAAAGGGAAGCGTAAGGAAACGGACTTCCAACCAAAAAGGAATTTTGGGGAAGCTTTTAAACTAACAAATGCGGAGAGAAACCCGCGTGACTTCTCCAAAACCTTTAGACCAACTGCTACAAATGCAGGAAAGTCAAAATTCGCAAGGGACATTGCGGAAGCAATCGCCCCGAGAAGTGCCAAACAAATGTCCAACATTGGCACTTATGATGGTCTATCCGACCCAGACGACCATTTGAACAGGTTCATTGCGGGGGCTACCGTCAGCAACTGGACGGAACCCACGTGGTGTTACATGTTCCAGATGACTCTGGTCGGAGCGGCCAGGGCATGGTTCGATCGTTTACCGGTCCACCACATATATGACTGGGCGGACTTTCAGAACAAGTTCAGCCAGCACTTCAGCCAACAGAGGAAATACACTGAAGAACAGTGGACGATCCTCAACTGCGTTAGAGAGGATGATGAATCTTTACTAGACTTCATCACCCGCTTCAACTCCAAAAAGCTAAGTCTCGGCAACATAAGTGAAGATCTGGTTCGCGCCGCTTTCATCCAAGGCGCCGAATACCCAGAGCTTATCCGCACATTGACGGGTAAGGATGGCATGCCATCAACATGGGATGCCATCATGACGGCGGCAAAGCGCTTTGCCGAGACGGAAAAGCAACTGGGAAGGGATCTTCCCCAGAGTACGCACCTCTACACGCAGAGAACAAGAGATAACAATGTTCGGATCGCCCGGCAGAACAAAAAGAGGAAGCTAGGTATCTGGCAGTCAAGGGTAAACTTTGACACCTCATCCAGCTCTCACCCTCTTGTTGGCGGAAGAAAACACACACACCCTTCAAGCCAAAAGCACCGGTGGACGCCACTCACCAAAAGCGTCACGGAAATATTTGCCACTGAAAAGCTACCATGGCCAAAAGCTCCAATGATCCGGCAGCGACCCAATGCGGATCAGAGCAAATCCTGTGACTTCCACGGGACAAAAGGTCATGGTACGGAAGAGTGTACATCCTTGAAGGATATTGTTGAAGCATTCGTCAAGGATGGAAGACTGGCACACCTGGTGGCATCAATCAAGAAGGAAGGACGGAACGACAACCGGTACCGAGGCAACGGACGAAAGCCCGTTGACATCAGCATCAACATGGTTCACGGTAATATCAGAGGAAGAAAAAGGCGAACGATAGAACCATGTGCGTGGAAGGATGCTGAGGTGCGCTTCCCGCGAGTGCCAGGAGGACCCAGCAAAGAAGGCCCTATCATCATCAAAAGCCAGCTGGGGCACTACATCACCTCCCGCACTCTTGCTGACAACGGCGCCTCGTCAACGGTGATGTACAGGCAGTTCTTCGACAAGCTAGATGACGAAGACAAGGAGCTCCTGGAAACGATCTGCGCCTCGATGGAAGGATTTGATGGCAGCACAAACACCCCCCTGGGTATCCTATCTTTCCCCGTCACTCTTACGAATGGGAAACACTCCCGCACAGAAGATGTGGACTTTGTCGTGATGAGGAAGCCACACCACACGTATGACATTCTCTTCGGGAGAGACGGGATGGCAAGATTCAACGCCGTGGTATCCTCAGTCCACGGCATGATGGGATGGCCAACAGCTGAGGGTGTAGCGATGATCACCGGCATTCCCCAGGTATGCATCGCATCTGTCTCATCTAAACCCAAACCAAAGATGGCTAAACCAACCATCACCGAACCAGAAAGATGGGCCTTCAACGGCAAATACCCGGACCAGGCCGTCACCATTGGCCCAACAATTGTTGATCCCACACGCACCTTACTTAAGCGCTTATTACAAAGGAACGCCGACATCTTCGCGTGGACACCAGCTGACATGACTGGTGTACCCCGGAGTAAGGCAGAGCATAAGCTCAAATGCGATCCGGCTGTCACGCCGATCGTACAAAAGCGCAGAGTAATGGGGCCAGAACAAACTAACGCGTGTAGAACCCAAGTCAAGGAACTCCTTGACGCAGGCATCGTACGCGTTAGTAGATATCAAACTTGGGTTGCAAATCCCGTTATGGTACCGAAGAATGACAAACAATGGCGCATGTGCATAGATTTCAAGGATTTGAACAAAGCATGCCCCAAAGATTGTTATCCGTTACCTGAAATTGATCTTAAGGTGGATTCGTTGGCACCATTCCGCCTTAAATGCTTCCTGGACGCGTATAAGGGGTACCATTAAATCCACATGGCCGTTGATGATCAGGACAAAACCGCTTTTCGGACGCCCGATGGCACATTTTGTTATCAAATGATGCCATTCGGACTTAAGAATGCCGGGTCCACATACCAACGCCTGATGGACAAAGAGTTTCATTCCCAAATTGGGAGGAACTTGGAAGTCTACATGGACGACTTGGTCATCAAAAGCCCTGACCCAGAAGCGATGTTGAAAGACATCGAAGAAACTTTCAACACGCTCAGGAAGATAAACAGGAAGCTCAACCCGAGCAAGTGTGCCTTTGGAATGGAAGAAGGGAAGTTCTTGGGGGTTATCGTCACTAAAGATGGCTTCAGAGCGAACCCTGAAAAGGTCGAAGCCATTATCAAAATGGAATCACCTACTACCATCAAACAGGCTCAGACACTGAATGGACGACTAGTGGCACTTAATCGCTTTTTGGCAAACCACGCGGATAAGTCGTTTCCATTCGTGTCAACATTGAGAAACTGTTTAAAGAAAACGCACTTCCGCTGGACACCAGAAGCGGAAGCAGCTTTTCAGGAGATTCGGTCACGCTTGATCGAACTCCCAACGCTGACAGCACCAAAAGCGGGAGAGGAATTAATCCTATACCTTTCCGCAACTGATAGAGCAACCGGGGCAGTCCTGCTAGTAGAACGAAAAGGCATCCAGATGCCAATCTACTATGTTAGCCGTGTCCTAACAGACGTAGAAACCCGGTACTCTACCCTAGAAAAATTAGTCTTAGCACTGATACACGCTTCACGCAGGCTAAGACGATATTTCCAGGGTCACCCAATCACCATTCTCTCCAACTTCAAACTTGCAAACGTTCTAGGCAAACCCGAGTTATCGGGACGCCTAGCCAAATGGGCAATTGAGTTGGGGGAATACGCGATAAAGTATAAGCCAATACCAGCCATAAAAGGCCAGGTTCTGGCCGACTTTATTGCAGAAGTGCCCGCGTCGCGGGAAAAAGAGTGCCAGGAAGAGGCTCAACCCTCTCCAGCACAAGACATCAATGATGTCTGGCGACTCTACACTGATGGAGCAGCCAGTAACGAGGGTTCAGGCGCAGGGCTAAAGCTAACCAACCCAGCAGGCCAAGAATACACTTACGCTATTCGACTGGATTTTCCAAGTACGAATAACGAAGCCGAATATGAGGCATTCTTGGCTGGGCTGAGAATTGCGCGTAAGATGGGGGTGAAAAACTTGGAAGCCCACGTCGATTCCATGTTGGTAGCCAATCAAATCAACGGGACGTACACGGCCGTGAACGACACAATGGCCCTGTACCTCGCACAAGCAAAATCCCTTATGCGTGATTTCAATGACTGCAAAGTCATACACGTCAAGCGAAGTGAAAACAAATCTGCGGATGCGTTAAGCAAGCTTGCATCATTAGCCTTCACTCACTTAGGAAAGGATATCCGCATTGAACTCCTCGAGACACCATCGGTCCCGCACAAGGAAATTTGTGTCATCCAAACAGGCACGGAAACATGGATGACACCAATAATAAAATACCTTGCGGCAGGTACACTACCGGAGTCCAAAACACAGGCAAGAAAACTACGCTGTAAAGCACTGAATTATCAACTCATCGATGACATCCTTTACAGACGTAACTTTCTTGGCCCACTCTTAAGATGCGTGGACAACCAAGATGCTGATTACCTCCTAAGGGAAGTACACGAAGGCATCTGTGGAGTACACGCAGGTCCCCGCGCTGTTGTAGCCAAGCTAAACAACGCGGGATACTTTTGGCCGGGGATGCATACGGATGCACTGGCATACATCAGAAAATGCAGGTCTTGCCAGCTTTACGCACCCAACACGCACCGCCCGAAGAATGAACTTGTTCCAGTCACTTCTTCATGGCCATTTCAGAAGTGGGCCATCGATGTGACAGGCCCATTTCCTACAGCAGCAGGAAATGTTCAGTTCCTTGTGGTAGCCATCGACTACTTCACCAAGTGGATAGAAGCAAAACCTCTAGCCCAAACAACCGCAAAACATATCAAAAAATTTATTTGGGAATTTATTATTTGTCGTTTTGGACTTCCACAGAATTTGGTGAGCGATAACGGCACCAACTTTGCTGACAAGAAGCTACAACAGTGGCTGAAAGAACTTCAAATCACCCACACCTTTACCTCAGTGGCACACCCGCAAGGTAATGGTGAGGTGGAAAGAGCAAACAAGAGCATCGTCGAAGGCATCAAGAAAAGACTCTTGGAACACAGATCCGGCTGGGTGGACGAGCTTCCGCACGTCCTTTGGGCAAACAGAACGCTGAAGAAGGCCAGTACGGGAGAAACCCCGTTCAGCCTCACTTATGGCACGGAAGCCATGGTCCCGGTCGAAATTGGTTTACCCTCACCAAGGATCTTGATTCAGCCAGAAGACAATGATGCGGAAAGACGGTTGGATCTTATGCTGACCGAGGAACGCAGAGACTTAGCCGCAGTGCGTGAAGAGAACTACAAGCGACAAATGCAAAAGTACTACAACACGCGGGTAAAACTCTGCAACTTCAATGAAGGAGATTACATACTGCGTAACAACGAGGCTTCGAACCAAGAACGCCCAGGAAAGCTGGCCCCGGTCTGGGAAGGGCCATACATTGTCAAAGAAGTCCTGGGAAAGGGCGCATACCGGCTCGAAAGGCTCGATGGCACTCCTATCCCAAGAACATGGAATGGAGCTCAATTACGCAAATGTTATATGTAGATCAATTCCAAACTTGTAAAGAAAAGGCCTAGAGCCACTTCTAATGGAAATGATTCTCCTTTCATAATGTGTTAACTTTACCTTTATACTTATGAACTTCCCACATTGGTGCCGGTATTCACCGCATAAATGGGGAAGAAGTAAGTCGTTACGTGTGGAAGGCGGCAAAACCCGCATAAACACAACGCTAAAAATAAGGAAAACCTACACGCAGGTCAGATGTAAGTAAAGTTTAGCCATCCTTGTAAGTGCAAGTGACGGTCTTACCCGCACAATCACTAACAAGGAAGCAAAACTTCAACCTATCATCTACCACGTTCAAAGGTTATCCTAAAAAGGATGAGGAAAACCTACACGCAGGTCAGATGTAAGTAAAGTTTAGCCGTCCTTGTAAGTGCAAGTGACGGTCTTACCCGCACAATCACTAACAAGGAAGCAAAACTTCAACCTATCATCTACCACGTTCAAAGGTTATCCTAAAAAGGATGAGGAAAACCTACACGCAGGTCAGATGTAAGTAAAGCTTAGCCATCCTTGTAAGTGCAAGTGACGGTCTTACCCGCACAATCACGAACAAGGAAGCAAAACTTCAACTTATCTACCACGTTCAGGTATGGGTAAAGTTTAGCCATCCTACTAAGTGCAAGTGACGGTCCTACCCGCACAATCACGAAAGAGGAGGCAAAACTTCACACCTATTATCTACCACGTTCAAAGGTTAACTTATTCTAAAACACTTGGAAAATTGCTAATTCAAACTAAAGTATGCAAGTCATATAACGTTTATAAAGCAAGGAATCCAATGGAAGAAGCGGTCTTAGCCGCACAAAGATTTATATTTCATAAATATTCGTTACAAGAATGGCCGGGTAACTACCCGCCTACAAGAAAGTAAATCTATACAAACTAAATCTATCCTAGTAGCGGGAAGGGATCTTCAGGATCAGGCTTCAGGGCCACTTCCACTTGGACCAGCGCCGTCAGTTGAGCGTGGCGGTTCAAGGAAAGCCTTAAGGATAGCTAGCCCATCATCAGCAGCAGCAACTTCATTCACCTTCTCCACCACCGGATGCGGGAAGGCAGCATACTGGTTCACTGCTTGGTCGTAAATAGCTTCAGTATCCACATTATACAAAGGGAAGTTGGAAGGCGGGACGCCTTTCTCAACGAACCCTAGACCAAGCAGGAAGCCGGCCTTTTCCCCATCCTCGTGAGAAGCGTTGAGGGCTGCGCTCATAGCATCGTCGTAAGATGTCTCTGAGAAGACCCGATGCACAACCTACAAAGAAAAATACAAGTGTCAGAACCTTTTCTATTTATAAGGAAAAGCGTGAAGACATCAAGTTAGACTTACCTGAGACAACGCTTCTCGAAGAAGCCATTCCTTGGCAACCAGAGCTTATTGGAGGGCGGCTTGAGCTTGGGTACAGGAGCGTTCGGCTTCACTTTTATTAAGGTTGGCAAGCAACACTTCCTTTGCAGCAGCCTCTTCGACGCCCTTTAGCTTCCGCTCAGTATGGTCAAGCACGCCCCTCTGGTCCAGGATCTCTTGAAGCTTCTTCGCGTCCTCCATCGCCAAGGCATCATGAGCATGCTGGAGAGCCTCTAATTTGGCTTTAAGCTCTTCATTCTCCACGCGTAGAGGCTCGGCAACAGCTTCAGCCTTGGTGGCCCTCTCGGTTGCGTTCCTCGCAGTCTCCTTAGCCAGCCGAAGCTGTTCATTAACAGCTTGGGCAGCCTTGGAACGGGCCTCGAGTCGTGCCTGAACTTCAACCTCAAGGGCCTTGAAGGCCTTCTCCTTTTCCGCAGCTACAGCGGAAAGCCTTTGGTTCTCCTCCCGGATGGCCCGCGCCTGAGCAACCTCTTTAAGGCGAGCTGCTTTTAACTTGTCATTTTCACGACAAAGCAGCTCGACGCGCGGCTGCATCCGAGCTAGGAGAACCCGAAGCTCATTGGTTAGCCTACCCTCCTGGTAGCTAGCCATGGCTTCCCCCAACGCACCACTAGGAGCAGCGTGACGAGCCCATTCCACGCACTCCACAGGGGTGCGAAGGGTTGTTCCTCGGCGAATGTTCCATCGTGGAACATACACTTCATTGGAATCCGACACTGCAAAAAACGCAAAGCAGTTAGGAAAAGATGATAAAGAGAATATATATAAAAGGGCCAAAGGAACCCTACGCACCTGTAGGGTCAATAACAGGCCGATAGCCGCCGAACCCATCACCTGAACCCAAAGGAAATCCATCCAAGAGGTCAGGCAGATGGGAAGGTGGCAAAGATTGGCGAGAAGCCCCATGCGTACCTGATGGATCGGCAGTCGTTGCCGATGGCGGGGGCATCGTAGCAGCCGCCACGGTGGCCGCCGCAGTCGCCGCCGCGGTTTCCGCAGCAATTGTAACCGCCGGCTCAGTGAAAGATGCTGTAAAAATCGCACTCACTGCCGGCGGTGACGTCATCTCGGCTGGAACAGTCGGCTCAAAGGAGTGAGCAACTGAACCAGCGGAAGCAGGCGCAGGCGCCTGGGTCGACGCCTCAGGTAGGCTGACCAAGCCTACCGTCATTGGCGGAGAGGTACTACTCAGCGCGTCACCCTGGAATGCGTCAACATCCACGCCTGCGTAAAGAAGAAAAGTGTTAAATGATAAAGATATGAAAATTAAAGCTAAAGGAAATTTGTACTTACGGGTCTTCTTCAGCCTGAAGGTTCGGAGAGGCGGGGACGGACCCGATGGAGCCGGCCTCTTCGCGCCGGTCACCGTCGTCTTCTTTGGCTCTCCGGAGGTGACAGTCGCAACCTCCGGAGCGGTGGTCTTATCACCACCAGGATTCCCCGCCACCTCTTCGCTCTCGGTCTCCGAATCAGACCGAGGCGCTGGATCGGCAGTGGAGGCCTTCTCCTTCCCCTTCCCGCCGGCAGCCTTCTTCTTCCGCACCAACGGAGGACCATCTGCGGATTCCTCATCAGAACATACGATTAGAGGAATTCCAGCAGAGGTTTCAACATTGAGGGGTCGAGGGTCGAAGAGCGCCTTACCTGGCCGACGGGCGCTAAGGATCTCATGGCCTAGCGGATAGACCTCCACGAACCGATCCGCCGTTTGTTCTAGGATGGGCAACTCGTTCTCGTCTAGAGCGCGAGTACCCATCCGGGCGGGACCATCAGCCTCCCGCGGATTAAGGAGCGACTGCAGGTCGTTCCCCTCTGAAATAAACAGGAAAGAAGTTAGAAGAAAATCAAAATCAACAAAAGGGAAAAAGGCATACCGTAAGGAACAGAGTTCGAACCGTATTCTAGGACGATTGGAATCTTGCGCGCATCAGCCTCCTTCCACACCCGGCTCATCCCCAGCATCACCATCCCGGACTCCGAAAACCGGTAAACCGGAGATTGGACCCGAGATATCTTCGTAAACCATTCCGCCTCCTGGTAACTGGAGGCGTGAAGGCTTGGAAGTGCTTGCCCGTTCTTGAATTTCATGGCAATGGAGATGGCGCGAGAGGATATGAAGAAAAACTCCCTCTTCCACGCGCGAAGACTGCGCTCGGTCGTGCAGATCTTTAAACCCTTAATCCGGGTTGTCAATGTGTACCACCCCTGGATGCACCTCCAAGTGTAGAAGGTCATCAGGCGGTCAACATAGGGCTCAACGCCCAGTATCCGGCACACCCACTCAAAGTGGCGAATCTTGGCGATCGCCATGGGGTGCAACTCGGTCAAATGAACACCGTGCCTCTCAAGGACACGGTAAACAAACTTTGTCAACGGGAACCTAAGATTCCCATAGACAAAGAATGCAGCATAAACCCCGATCTTGCCTCTGGGGGCATCGTATACCGTCTGGTGGGGTTCAGGAAACTCAGGCTCGAGAGACTCGAGCATGAACTTCCTGACGACGTACCGATATAGATCGCCAGGCAGAGCACACTGGCACTCACCAGCAGTACTCTTGTCATCAGCTGTAGAATCAATATCACGAGACATCTTGTGAAGGAAAGAAGAAAGCGATTTCGAGAGAATGCTTGCCTGAAAAGGATGAGTATTCGCCGGAAATCGCTTAAAAGATGAAGAGAAGATTGAAAGTGTGGATTACAAAGAACCCTCTCCCCCTTTATATACTAATCGCAATTAATGCGATGAAATTAATGCAGAGGAGAGAGAAAACGAAGGTGCAATGAAACTATGACACGTGGCAAAAAGCAAGCTGGCAACAGCTGTTGACAGGACGCATACCATTAATTTCGCGGCCACGCGCCCGAAAAATCTCGCCCACGCGCCTGAAAAAGCGTCTGGAATGACCATGTACTGTCACGTCACCATAACTTCCTGCACGTCCTGACACAGTCAGAAGAAACCGTCGCACGACGTTTCAGATGTTTGGACTGTTCCTCTTTCCACCAACTCTTCGAATTTCGAAATTCAAAATTCAAAAAGATTCAAAAGTAAGCGGGAAAATACCCCTTACCTTGGCAACCAAGTAACCATAAGACGGGTGCGGGTACAGTGTCAAGGCAAAACCCTTCACATACTTAGCACCCGCAGGGAATTGACGCCAGGAATACCTTGGAAATAAAAGTAACCGTAAGACAAGTGCGGGTACAGTGTCAAGGCAAAACCCTTCACATACTTAGCACTGCAGGGAATTCAAACCAAGAAGGATCTTCTGGGCCATGCTTGCGTAAACGGGAATAACATCCCCGCATGACGGGAACGTCGAGAACTATATTGTTTGAAACTCCAAGATGGAATTGGTGGTTTTAGCATAATTGATCACTATGTTGAAAACTACCAAGACCCCATGGAGAATCCACACAAATGGGACTCAACTCTCCTGATGTGCGAGGAGGTTACAAACCTACCCGCTTCATACCCAAAGATCAAGCAGAAAAGTCGGGAATTTCTGCGTGACATCAGGAAAACCGCGGGAAGAATCACCACGGAAAACCTAAAAACTAAACCCTTTTCAAAACCCTTAGCTAAGTCCAAAAGTTCACCTCACTTATTAATAATTCATGAGAAGGACATTGGACTGGGGGGACTTGAAGAGGTAGGTCCCAGCAGAGTCCAGTTGGACCCGCAAGACTCACCTAAAACAGGGACGTCTGCGCAATGACCAACTGCTCCAGCAGGACCCACCATGCTCAAAGAACCTTACGCGCAGTACGCCAGCTGTACCCGCGGGGAAAGCCTCCCAATGGTGAAGTACCCCGCCTGTTCCCGCAGCTGCGGATACAAGCCATCAGGGAAGGCTACCCGCACTAACAGCAAGGCTACACGCACAAGGCGTTAGCTACTTCAGTAGTCACATGAAGGAATGAGCAAGGCGGGAATGCTCCCGCCCAAGTGAGCCAGTCCGTATGCTTCTGGAAGGTCTTTCGTACTATACCTACTAAGGTATGGGCGGAACAGACAAATTGACCAGAGCAGCCCATGAACCAATCACAGGGTGACAGCTCACCGACAGCAATACGAGGAGGAGCACCCTCTAGTACTGTTTGTCACTATTAGCCGCTGCCTACTCACCAACCCTTTCGAGGGGACGTGCGCAGCCTACAGTTGGTGGAACAGTGCGTAGCCGGCAGTAAAGGAACAGTATACAGCCGACCTTATTACTATTGGCCGTAACCTATCCACCAACCAGCATGGCCTGTGCATAGTCCACTGTTGGTAGAACAGGAATACTATTCAGCCGGCTGTACCTGCTTGGAAACCTACCTTCGGCTATAAATACTCCAACACCTTGGAATGGTAAGGACATCATCTGATATCTCAATCTTATCTAGCAGTCTCTTAATATACACTTATATTCAGAGCAATCTAGTCTGATTCTCACGCCGGAGGGTGGTCACAAGGAGGAACCCCCCCTTCTCAGTGACGAGCTTACGGTGTCTGTTTTGCAGGTCTCTAGAAGAACAACCTTCTCAGCTGGACCTCATCCCCGTGGGAAACATTACTTAACCCCTAGATTATCCATAATCTGTCCAGGGTTCACTTAGTGTTTCTTCAAGAATGTTGATCATAGATTGCATTTTGTTACATGTCAAGTTGAAATAGTATGTATAGAAAATGGAAATTGATGGAAAAATTATTATTTTTTATTTTGTTGTTTTATTAAAAAAATTATTGAATTTTTTTATCAAGAATTACACCAATTATAACGAAGCAATGTAAATAAACGACACACACGCATACAATCATTACAACAAATTTGTACAAATAATAGCAAAATGTAGAAATCTATCTAAATGTCAACGTCATTGGTGTGTTAACAGGCGATGCTTAAATCGTAGGATTATGTGACGATAAAAAACACAAAAAACCACCACCGCGTTCTGACCATGAAGCGAGCACATCGAGCATTAGGTGTGGTCGCGAGGACAACGACGACGTTGTACAATAAAAAACACGAAAACCACTACCATTACAACGAGTTTGTACAAATAATAACAAAATGTAGAAATATATATATAAATGGCAACGTCATGAGCGTATTAACGAAAGATAATTAAATCTTAGGATTTACGTGACAATAAAAAGCACAAAAACCACCATCACGTTCTGACCATTAAGCGAGCACATCGGGCGTCAGGCGTGGCCGCGAGGACGACGATAGACTGGGATTCAGATGTAGGTTTGATAGCACGACGACAACGATGCCATTCGTGACACTGCCATTAAGATAGATTTTTATTATTATTTGTACAAACTCGTATGTATATATCGTTTATTTACATTGTTTCGTTATAATTTTTATAATTGTTGATAAAGAAAATAAAACAAAATCTATTTTTAATAAAACAACAAAAAAAACAATAATTAAAATAAATAAAATAAAATTAACACAAAAAGACAAAAAAAATCTTTTTAGAAAATATCCTTATATGCCACCGATAAAGCAATAAGCGGTCTCTGGTGCGGTATGTGGTATGATTAGCAGGACCCTTTTAAAAATCAAAAGTGTATATTGAATTAGAATATTCTAATCTAGATCCTTGTCATGTCAACTACTATATATCACTGCACAAACATTCACAAAAACCACAATATTTTGTAATCAATAAAGATTTCCTGGCTTCTTATCTCCTACAACACTGGTTATAAATAAGCTTACTTAGAACACATCTAAACGTTGCAATGTCTCATGAAAGAACGATAATCATCCCGTGAGGCCTAATCACAAGGATGATAGATAGTAGAGGTTTTATAAGACTAAATGCAATAATACATGTTTCTTCTAAATATAACGATCCCTTATTATATCTAGCATACCATAATTACAGTAGCTTGTCGACGCTAAAGAACTATAACTTTGTTTTCATTTTCAGTAGGATCGAGTTTGCCATTCGAAAGAGGGTGACGACGCAGCTTGTTGTCCGCTTATTTACCTCTCTATGTAATTGGATCCTCTTATTTAATAAATTATCATTTGTTTCGTGATAAAAAAAATTATATATCTTAAAACCAAAATACCACCAGTGGCGGCCCAACCATTTGGGTGACCTAAAGCGAAGTGAAAATTAGAGGCCTTTTGCATTGTCTTTGTTTGATTAGTAGCTTTAAAATTATTCATATCCATTAACAAAATTTGATCATTAGCTATACAACACAATTTAATTTTTATTTTTTCACGCCAAACTACAAAATATAAGTATTTTGTTGGTAAAAGTTCCAGCTTGTTTTGTTCCATAACTTTGATATAAAAATATCTTAATTAATACATAATTATGTAAGTAACAAAAAAAATATCCCATTACAATGCAAATGCTAGAAAGAAAATTACGCATCACACAAACAACAAAAGAAAAAAAGATGCATATGGCATGAGAAAAAAAAAAAAAGATAACGACCACAATAAACAAAATAATTAATCTCAAATCAGTATATTGAAACTTTGAAGCAAGAGTTAAAAATTGAAAATTAATTAAATTAGATATGTTTTTCCCTTCCATTTATTGCAAATGGGAAAAAAAATGAGATACTCCTGGATTTCGAGCTTGGAATTCACGATCACAACTAAGCATTCTTACCACTTCACAACAGCAAGGAGATATGTTAAATGAATTAAACTTCAAATAATATACTTTATCTATGTAATTTTGTTTTTTTTATAATTTATCTATGTAATTTTGTTTTTTATGTAATAATATACTTTATCTATGAATTAAAACGAGGCCTCAATTATTTAGGGACCTAAAGCTCTAGCTAGACTCGATTACACTATATTACTTTAGGGCCTGAATCCCACTACAAGTATTATTTTGTCCTTTTTCATTACACGTTGTTTTAGTTTTTGTTTGTGTTTGCACAAGACTGTTCATAGTCTTACAAGACTGTTCATAGTCTTAATGCATGCAAGTTCCACTTGGCGTGCATTATTAAATGAGTTCTGTTAAACATTCATGTTGGATTCATGGGAATCATGGCATTCAATGGAAACCGGCTGAACAGAAAGGAGATATGACAAGATGAGACCAAATGAGGTGTGGGTGTGTGCGTATGCTAGTGAGCTAAAAAGCGAGCTAACTTGATATTTATAGAGCCAGCTCGTGAAAATTATACGAGTTGAGTTGGAACGAGATTTTCATGAGCCTTTTTCAACTGAGCTTCACGTTGTTAGCTATGTCGAATACTGAAATTTATGCACGACCTAAGAAATCTTAATTTTGATTGGGAGAAAATATTAGATCGAGTATTTGAATAACTTGAAAGACAAGTATGATGTAACGTTAGTATGTGTGAGCTATTAAACGTTAAATGAAGGATGATCATCACATTAACAGTCATGAACTACCGTTAAATTTGGCAAGCTTTAAAATATGTGGATATCTTTTTTTATTTTTTTGGCTATGATGGAGGTTCAAGTTTGGTTAAGCATATGAATAAAGTGCTTGCCTAGCAAGATCGAAACTTGAAAGTTAGCATGGGGTTTTCAGTCCTTTCTTCCATCTCTCTGCCTCCAACCAACCACCCGAGAAACGGTTGACCTGGATTGTCATGAATTGATGACAACTTAGAAGTTTTGTTGAAACTTACTGAACCCGAATAAATATAAGTTTTAAAATTTGGGTTATAAACTATCTCAAACCATCTTTATATGTCATAGTTAACGACTATAACTTGTACATTACTTTACCTCTTAAACATACTAATTACGATTAGACATACTAGTTATGTTTTTAGAGAAACTCCTAAAAAGAGTTAAGAGAAAGCATTGACAAAGCTACCAAATCGTAGTATAGTTTGTGAAGAGGTATGACCTAATCCCATACACGAAACCCATGATACCAAGACCAAACAGCCCGGATCATGTGGGGACCTATCTAGTATCTATTATATATACAACATGATGAAGTAATGAAAGGTACATAACATTTGCGTACTCTCTTACACTTTGATTCTTCGACACCAACAGTAATTCTCATGCCGAAAATGATGGTCATAGAAAGACCCCTCTTCTGTGGCATGGCTAATAGCTAATATGATTTTGTGGGATCGTTAGAAGTTAAGTAGAAGTGGATTTCAAATTTAAGGCTTGAAAACTGTTTAGAAGACAACTTGTGAAGGATAAATGCTCATTCTAAAGTTGGAACTGGGATTTTCTTTTTTAGTTTGCTCTCAAACTATCCAACCCATAGTTTAATAATTTTGGAAAAAATTACCTAGTATTACACATTAATCACTAGTAGGGGTGTTCTTCGGGTCAGTTTATCGGGTTTCGGGTTTTTTGGGTCGGGTTATTCGGGTTTCAAAGTTCAAATTCTAGACCCGAAACCCAACCCAAATCTCTCATGGTTTTTTCGGGTTCGGGGTTACGTTAATCGGGTTTCGAGTATTCTAAAATACAAACAAAGATTAAAAAACTACAACACTAAAACAAAAGGCTAACATGTTCTTTTTCACTCGTAACATAAATTACCAATGATGAAACAAAATAACATGGCAAAACAATCTAAAAAAGAGTAAAATTGTACAAAGTCCAACCATAATAAACAAAACTAATACAATGTTCTTCAATATGTCATGATTAGAGTGTTCGATTATGGTTGATTTTATACATAAATCAAAAACATTAACAAATAATAAACAGTCTAACCATAATAGGTAGAATGACAACATTTGATATAGACTTATTATTATTATTTGGTTTTAAAACTAAAAGTTTATTCAGGTTGACCCGAAACCCATAATTTGGACCCAAGAACCAACCCGAATTACTTCGGTTCGGGTTTGTCTTTTCTCGGGTTTGGGTTTGTCGGGTTGGGTTAGTTTGAGTTCGGGTACTTGTTTTCTTGAGTTGGGTTTTGGGTAAAAGTGACAGACCTAGTCACTAGATGATATTTCTATGATTATGCTAGTAATAAAAGTTGAAATCCGACATTAGTGAGATAAATAAAGTCTCTAAAAAGAAAACGATGATATTTGGGATAGTTAAGTGGGCCTACTAATGAGGGTGCCTAAACACCGAAAGGCCTAAATATTAAAGCCCATTTTGTAGATTCAAGCATAAAGTTCATATGATGGTTCAAAAATAGAAGGATGTGAGATTATAAACAAGTATCAACTCATCATAATGAACCAAAGTAGTTGCTTTCATTGTAAATCCTTTTTAATATTTACTCCAATAATGCTCAAGAATCATTCATGGTCAATTTATCAAATCCTAATTAATACTAACAACTTTGCACCGTGTCACAACCTGGTGCTTTCAAGTTGCACACCACTTTGCACCGTATCGGATCACACTGAATGCTAATCTTGAAATATTAATAAAGCTAATGGTTTAATTGTTATTGATTTATTTTAGTTAATTGAATTTCAATAGGTGTAGGAAGTGTTTTGTTTTGAAGAAGTTTAGTCATTGTGTCAAGCACTTGGATGAAGCAGAGTGTATGGACATTCAAAGGTTTTAAAGTAGTTGACTTGCGGCTTGGTCTTATAATAACAGACTTCAAAAGGAGTCTTCTTTAAACACTTATTGATTATCACACGGTTTTGCATGATGCATGCAACATTGATTGCTTCACCCCATAAAAACAATGGAAGCTTTGAGTCTGGCAACATAGTTCTTGCAGCTTCGATCAATGTTATGTTGCGACGTTCAGCAACCCCGTTCTGTTGTGGAGTGTACATGGCACTGAACTGGCGGTCTATCCCCTTTCAATCATAGAAGTCATCAACAATTCGTCTAATGGTTGACTAGCCGGAGATCGGTTTTCCAGCGGGGCCATAATAGGTAGCGGCTGATGGCCGCTAGACCAACTTCATTCTTGACAACTTGGGCTGCTGGGTTTTTCTTTTTGGCCTGGTGGAATGCTTGTGCTGGGTTCGTTTATTTGGGCCGATTATGAGGAATTATTTATGGACGAGTATGTCGTTTATTCTTCGCGTTGACCAAAGAAAGTCAGTATTGATCGGGTTTTTCGTAAAAAAAAAAATTGATTTCACAAGTCAAGTGGGTAATTGTAAGGCAAAAAAAATGTGACTTATGATATCAAAAGAATGAAACCCGTTAAATATATTATTTTCAGCAAATAATTAAAGTGGGTGAGAAATCCAGATACGAGATAAGAGCTTCGGTGCACAAGTTTAGCTTCAACGAGGAGGAGATCCCACATTGGGTGGGATCTATTTGTTTAGCATTTATAATATTTTAAACCGATTATGGAGTCGTTCACTATCCTCCATATTATCTTTATTTTATTTTGATCCTTTGATATCACCACACCCGTCTCGATCGATTATCTAGAACAAATCCGTTCTTTATGTTAGATCCTGTTTTAGTAGACCTATAGTCTACCCGAAAATATTGTCGCCAAAATTTTCAAGAAGAACGTTCCTCTTATTCGGTCTATTTTAGAAAAAGTTCGTTTAACAAAACCATTCGTATATAATTTATTTGAATGGGCCGCCCACCTTTTCTTTCCTAGGCCCAATACATCTATTTTTCTTTAATGGTCCAATAATATAAATCCAAAAATTTATGCCCTCCTTCACACAACCTAGTTCTCATATAGTTATCTCATAAGAGACATCTATTTAGTGGTGAGTAGCGCCGCATTCCACCATTGATAACCCTAATTGATAAACTTTTGCTTGCCATTGTTTGAAGAAAACAACCGTCATATCTGAGGATTGGGATTATATACATATCCGTTACTTATATTTTATTCTTTCTTGTTTTGGCTTATTTGGTTAGTGCGAATTCCATTTCCATTTTATCATTAACTTCCATTTTTTTTTATTAATTGGCATGCTTACTTCTACTCGGTTTCAACATGTAGGGAAATGGAGATCGAATATAAAGTCAATTATAACATGTTGATTGTTCATAGCAATATAACAAACATGAGGTGAATTCACATGGTAATATTAACCTTTACAGTTTTGAAGCATATATTCCTTTACCTGTTAGACATGTTGAATTATGTCACCTCTGTAGATTAATTGTAAGTAGGGGTGACAATCTTGACCAAACCCTTTCAAATGAGTCAATTTGAGTTGTTTTAAAAATTAAATGAGTTTGGTTTGGGTAAAATGTTTTAACTAAATGGGTTAAAATGAGTCATTTGAAATTACATCCTTTTATTTCGGGTCAAAATGGGCCGACAAGTTCAAAGAAATGGGTTGATGTGAGTTAGTGTCATAAGAAAATGTGATAGGTTTCGGATCGCAACGGTGTCTCGTACAAGACAGGTTTCAGCACGAAACGGGTTTCATATTGGAACGCGGTCGGTTCAGGTTTCAAGCCAACATGAGTTTTCACCTGTGACAGGTTGGTTTTGGTTTCTTTTTGGTCGATTCCGGACTCGTTTTTGTCCGTTTTTTCAATTTCGTTTTTGTTCGGTATGAATTCTTTTAGTTTCGTTTTGATTGATTTTTTCGATTTCGATTGATGTGGTCTGATTTTGGCTTTTTCTTTCATTTTCGTTGATTTTTCGGTTTCAGTTCGATTCTCGGTGGTTTTTTTTTCTTTATGGAACGAGGAAAACGTATGAAACATTTTATTGTTTTTACTTTTTTTGTTTATGATTTATATTTTGAGTTAAAATTTTATTATTATTATTTTTTATTTTTTTTTGGGTTTTTTATCTTAATAGAAACTCCTAAAACAAAATAATAAAAAATCTTAACTTAAAATATAAATAAAAAATAAAAAACTTAAAACAACTAAAATGTTTCCGCCGTTATTTTCGTTCAAAAAAAAAATCTTAAAACCCGGTCCGACCCTAACCTATTCCGACCCAAACAACCCTTTTCTTAATTGACCCGTTCTGACCCAAACTTATTCTAACCCAAACTCGTTTTGACTCATGACTTATTTCAACCCATGACTCGTTCGATCCAACCCAACCCATTTGCCACCTCTAGTTGTAAGTCCGTTTATGCGTAATTAGAGCTCTAATTAATGGACTAAGAAATATATACTGAATAGTTGATTTGCTTATTGTTCGTTATTTACAATTAATTGACACTAAGGTTTTATTTTATTCCAAATTCCTGGTAATTCCAATTCCCTTTTTGGGCATGTTTTATCTAACAAAACATGCATTCTGAAAGTCAAAGCTATTGTAAATGTTTTTGCTAAAACTTTTAGCACCAAAGTATTTAATTTGTAACAATATCAGGATATCTCTTTCATGTGAGTTTTGAGAGGGTGTATGGTTTTTCTTACAAAAACTCTTCAGTGAACAAAACCTCTATGTTTTTTGGTAAAAAAAATATGATCTTTTGGTTCGGTTCTTCTCAATGATCATAATTTTCATTGTCATTTTTGAATTAACGGGTCCAAATTACCATTTCAGTGAATGGATAAAATTATCATTTTTTGGTTCTTCACAGTAGCAAATGAAGTAACAGGCTTTTCATTTTGATTCCCGATCCCCACGTCACAATAATGTGATAACACGTTTTATCTGCTTTACAGATGATATTACAAGTCATCAAGAAATTCATCTAACTAAGGACGACATGTTTTCTTCTTCTTCGGGTACTTATGCTTTTGGATAATATATTATTTGAGAATTTGTTTTGGATATTTATAAAGAATTTCATCATCATCATCATCGTACTCAGTATATCCCACCAATAGCAATGCTATGGTAGGGTCTGAGGAGGGTAAGATGTAGACAGCCTTACCTCTATCCCATAGGGATAGAGAGGCTGCTTCCGGTGAGACCCCCGGCTCGATAGTAGTTTTGCATCAAGCCTTGGACATAAGGCACATAGCACTCAATCATCGGGACACCGGCTGATCGGTGCATGTGCCCTTGTCTTTCGGCTATCAACGCCACCACATGATGCCTGATTAACCTTCCGCCACTTTTAACGTTATTTTCACGAGATTAGTAAAATAACGTCAAAGTTAGTGCAATTTTACTTTTGCCCACCTGAGGGTTCACACATATATACATTATATGCGCACACCGCAAGCAGGGCGTATATTGGGTCATATTTTCATTTTGTCAGCTGTTCAAACTGATAGCAGATGCTGGAGGTTACTGTTTATTGGGTCATATTCGAATGGGTTTACGCTGTGTTCCATTTCAGTGAATGGATAAAATTATCATTTTTTGGTTCTTCACAGTAGCAAATGAAGTAACAGGCTTTTCATTTTGATTCCCGATCCCCACGTCACAATAATGTGATAACACATTTTATCTGCTTTACAGATGATATTACAAGTCATCAAGAAATTCATCTAACTAAGGACGACATGTTTTCTTCTTCTTCGGGTACTTATGCTTTTGGATAATATATTATTTGAGAATTTGTTTTGGATATTTATAAAGAATTTGTTTATGGTATTCATTTTGTCAGCTGTTCAAACTGATAGCAGACGCTGGAGGTTACTGTTTATTGGGTCATATTCGAATGGGTTTACGCTGTGTTCCAGAGTTGCTGTTAATGAGGGAAGAGAAATGATTTGGAGTGAAAGACCTACAAATTTAAGCTTACGGGAGAGAGCTGAGACGATGCCAAATGTTAGCATACGTTCCTGCTACATGAAGGTATTCTTTCTGTAACAATAAAAAAAACCAAAAATTAAAATAATCAGCTTAACAGTACTTCCTTTTTCGGTTTTCTGTTTTGCAGTTGAGTGGCTTGGATGATGAAAAATGTGTCTTTCCAGCTTCCACCTAATTCAGAAGTTGTGGTATGTTTTCTTGCAAGCTCTCTTATTACTAATATTAACGTTTATATTTTTGCCGCTCATATATTCCTTTACCTGTTATACATGTTGAATTACGTCACCACTTGGGCTTAGTTGTTAGTCCGTGTAGCGCAAATAGAGCTCTAATTATTTTCCTAGAACAATATAAGTGATGTAAACAGGCAATTCTGATTTCTGAATACGGTATGCATATGCAGAATATATATTAACAATTGAATAAGTGATACTCCATTATTGTAGTGTTAAATTCAAATTTCAATATATATAGTTAACAAAATCAATTATAGTTCTATGTATTATTTTTGTATACGCATGTATGGAAACAATGTATTCTCGTTATAGGAGGTAAAGCCCTTAACGATTATATTCGGACTCATTGTTAATTAATCATGTTAAATGTCTTAACTGATATAACAGGATTACTTCAATCATCGTTTAGATTTACATCTTCAATCATTGTTTATATCTATCTATATTTATGATTTATGATTTATGAGTGTTTGCAAGATAAATTGTTGCTCAGATGTAGCTTGTTTGCTTCGACATTTTATTTATGGATATTGGATGCTCAAATTTGAAAATCTTTTGGTTATGAGTTTATTTATTCATATGCAGTTAAAAGCACCCGATTTTTAACGTCACAACTGCTGAAAAATGGACCTGATGAATCAAGAAGTAAGGCCCCATGAGACACTAGTCGATCTCGAACAGCCGAAACGAAGCCGCTCACGAAAGAATCCAGGTGAGAAACGGCCCTCAATAGCCCATTTGCAAGTGATTGTTCACCCGCCACCTGGTTTTGCGTCGCTGACCAACAAAACTCCTCAAGTTGAAGTTGACTGGATCAATGACTCAACTCAAGACATGGTTGGACAGGTTATAACCGGTGTTGTTTGTTCACGCCACCTTTGATGCGGGTTACTTGCTCGCAGCTAGGATTGGGAACTCAGACACGTTAACGGGCGTAGTTTTCAAACAGGGCCGCGCTGCACCTATCACACCTGACAACGACGTGGTAAAAGAGTAAAATATGCAACTTGTTACTTACGTATTGTCGTGCGGACCCACATAACGGAATCATTGACTTCTTTATTTATGTTTCTTCCATAGTTTTAGATTATTTCATAAAAAAAAGAATGTTGCCTTGTTTATGTTTATGAAATACGAATGATCGTGGTTGTGGTTTTTTAGTGTTTGCAATGGGAGATATTTCCATTGGTTTTTTATTTCACGTTTAAACACATTAAAAATTAAAAGGTGACAGCATGAGTCAAAACAATCGGGTTAAACACATCATCCAAATTTTTTCAAAGAGAAATCTATCAGGACTGGATTTCATGACACAAATTACAACATTGGACAATAACAATCATGAAACACGAAATTGTGAAGACCCTTAGATTTAGGTCTTGTTTGAGTGTTTTGTGAGGTGTGTTTTAGTGCAACAAAGTGTGTTAAAGTGTTAAAAGTGGGTTTCGGCTAAGAAAGTGTGTTTGCAAGCTTCAAAATAGATTATAAGTTGTGTCTAAGGGTGTTAATGTATTTTTCGGATTTGAAAATTCAATCGGGTCGCATTCTAGAATTCCATTTGAATCGCATTTTAGAAAACCAATCGGATCACATTTCTGAAATCATTCGAATCGCATTCTTGAAAACGAATCAAATCACATTTCCCAAAAACGAATTGAATCGCATTTCCAAAAAACGAATCGAATCGCATTTCCCAAAACGATTCGAACCACATCACTACGTGAATATTGGATTTTGGCCACACACATGCTCTGGGGGGGTTTGCCACACCTCGATCTAAATGTGTGGCAAAAGGTCGCTTTCGCCACACATTTGTTATTCGGGTGACTAAAAACACACCTGTTAGAACTAAAAACACACATGTTAGAACCTTTAGCCACATAAATTAGATTTTTGTGGCAAAAAATCACACCTGCTGGAACATTTAGCCACACTTTTTCAATCCGATTGATAAAAAATACAGTTGTTCGAAACCGTTAGCCACACTTTCATAAAAATATATGACTTTTACTAGCCATACTTAGTAAATTATGGCCAAATATGATCTACGCTCACAGTAGTTTGATAACGATGTGGTTAAAAACTAATACATATGGCCACACTTACGGGTATATGTGACCATAGAGTATTTTTTGTTAGGCACTTATAAGTTTTATTTGTGGCTAAAAGTTAACGGTGACAGCAAACAAAACGTGTGACCGTTAGTAGTTAATGGCCACACTTTAATTGTTTCATATGTGGCTAAAAGCTTATACATATGGTCACACTTACGGGTTTATGTGACCATAAAACATTATTTTATAGCCACTTATAAATTTTTATGTATGGCTAAAAGCTAACAGTTACATTAAAACAAAAGTGTGACTATTGATAATTAATAGCCACATTCTAATTCTTTTGAGTGACCAACCAGACATCCACCCTTCAGTAACCAATCTGAACCCTAATCCATCACCTGCTGCTAATACTTTCATCACTCATTAACATTGATTGAAGCTCGTCTTGGTTAGGTAGGTGATTTATACTTTAATTTTGAGAAATTTGGGTGTTCGAGGGTTTGAATGTAAGCAATTAGGTCTTGGATTCAATCGATTAGTATTCGTTCTAATTTAAACAATCTTGATACAAGTTGCAAGTGACGTTTTTGAATCTTTACTTTTTATCATTGTTGGATTTATATTTTCTAACGGGGGTTTTTAACATGATTAATTAGAACCCTAGTGATGTCATAAACATGTTAGGGTTTGAGTTTTTGTTGAGAACAGTTGACTGACAGATTCGTTCTCATTTATTGATTGGTCTGTAACTCGCTGTTAAACGATGATTATTGATCGATTGTTAATTTTAGGATATAGTATTTTGAGTCTAGTTTCCATAAAGGTTAATTTTGTAATTTTTGGATGAGTGTTGAATACCTTTTATGATTTTACAAAAACATATGTCAAAGCTGATTCGGGGAGTTATATTCTGGTCCATTTTTCGGACACCATAACTCCCTAATGACAAACCCAAACGGGTTGGTTCCACTTCTGGAACTTAGTATTATGAGTTTAAAAGATAACCCAATTGGTCTTACACAATTTGGTTTAATGAGTTGAAAGAACCATTAAACTAGTTTTTGTTGCGCAATCTGCTGAACTGTTAGTACCTATCTGTAATGGTTGAATTATTGTGAGTTTTCTAGGCTTGAGAAAAATATAATAAATTTTTTTTTAAGAAACCTGATTCATATATCATACTGTAGTAATTTTTTTAGAATTTATCCTTAATATTTTCTTTGTGAATAAAATCAGTTTGTACATGCCAGAATCTGTCTCGTGAACTGAATGATCATAAGTTAAGTTGTATGATGAATATTTGGTTGCTTTGCTATGATATGATGTGTGGATACATGTTAGGACTTTCGGTACTGTTGACATTACTTATTATCACCTACGATTCGTCGGGTCAAGTTTGTGTTTGTATGTGAGTTCATACGTGGGTCTTTGAGTCATGTGTTGTTGAACATACTCTCATAACTAAAAACACTTGTACTATGTAACAGTTAGCGAGTCAAATGCATTCATTTGGTTTTGTGAAAACTCTGTTACACGTGACACCAGG
The DNA here is from genome assembly GCF_021521415.1 of Bidens hawaiensis. Taxonomy (NCBI): domain Eukaryota; kingdom Viridiplantae; phylum Streptophyta; class Magnoliopsida; order Asterales; family Asteraceae; genus Bidens; species Bidens hawaiensis. The sequence continues at coordinate 77,431 of NW_027505889.1, read as the reverse complement.
TTTTGGATTGAAAACACGGACATACTTGCATACTGGTTTTGAAAACACTAAACGTTTGCCTATACTTGTTTTCTGGATTGAAAACACAAAACGTTTTGAAGAATTGGTTATGTAACCTGCTGAAACGGGCAAAATCGAGCTGAACTGCTGATTTTTTATTGCTGAATTGCTACAAAACTGGTCAAAACGTGCTGAAACGAGCTGTTAAGTGCTGAAACAGACTGAAAAATCGATGAAACGAGCTGTTTAACATGATGTTTGCTGTAAAAACGAGCTGTTACGTGCTGAAACAAACTGAAAACTTGCTGAAACGTGCTGTTTAACATGCTGTTTGCTGTTAAAATGAGCTGTTAAGTGCTGAAACGGACTGAAAAATCACTAAAACGAGCTATTTAGCATGTTGTTTGCTGTAAAAATGAGCTGTTAAGTGCTGAAACGAGCTGTTAAGTGCTGAAACGGACTGAAAAATCGCTGAAACAAGCTGTTTAACATGATGTTTGCTGTAAAAACGAGCTGTTACGTGCTGAAATGAACTGAAAACTTGCTGAAACGAGCTGTTTAGCATGTTGTTTGCTGTAAAAATGAGTTGTTAAGTGCTGAAACGAACTGGACTGGAACAGGAACTTTAATGATAAAACTAAAACATTTCCTCCATTGTCCTAGTTAAAAAAAACGTCCCAAAACCCGTTTTGACCCGTTCAGACCTTGACCCATTTTGACCCGGACCCGTTATGACCCGAACCTTTTGACCCTGACCCGTTCCGACCCGAACCATAACAACCTTTTTTTTAGTTGACCCGTTCCAACCCTGACACGTTTCGACCCTAACCCGTTCCGACCCATAACCCGTTTCGACCTAACCCAACCCATTTGCCACCCCTATGTTTAATGTATATTGGCAGGTTAGGCGAGTAGTACTTCTTAAGACACAATTTAAAATTATATGCATAATGGGCCATTAGAGATTTCAAGGCCCAATATGGCTCATTAGGACATGTATGACTTGTTTTTGTCTATTATGGTCTAATATGACTCCCTATAACACGATATAACCCTTAAATATCTAATGTTACATATCACATGCCATAATAGGCCACTAAGAGATTACAAGCCCTAATATGGCCCATTAAAGCGACTATGACATGAAAAAGGCTATAATGGGCCACTAACACCAACAAGGCCCAATAAGACCTATTGATGAAAGTATCACATGTTATCGGCCATTAACATCTAACTATGACTAATGACATTCCTATACAACCTTCTTAGAGCAACTATGATGTGATAAAGGCTATAATGGGCCGCAAACACCAGTTAAGGTCCAATAAGGCCCATTGATGAAAGTATGGCATATTATTGGGCTTTAACCAAACTATGACTCACTAAACTCATATTCAACCCTTTTAAAGCAACTATGATATGATAGAGACTACAATGGGTCACTAACCACAATCAAGGCCCAAGACGGCCCATTAATGCAAACTATGACATGGTACTGGGCGTTAACACCAACTATGAGTCACTACACTCCTATACAACCTGTTAAATTAACTATGACGTGATATAGATATATTGGGCCATTAACAACAATCAAGGCCCAATATGTTCCATTAATAAAAGTATAACATGTTATTGGGCGTTGACACATGACTATGGCTCACTACACTCATATACAACCTCCTTGTAGCGACTATGACATGATAGGTGATATAATGGGCCACTAATACCAATCAACGCCATTTGATGAGACCAACTATGACTCACTACACTCCTATACAACCTGTTAACGTAACTATGACATGATAGACCCATACTGGCCATTAACAACAATCAAGGTCCAATAAGGCCCATTGATGAAAGTGTGACATATTATTGGGCGTAACCAAACTATGACTCACTAAACTCATATTCAACCCTTTTAGAGCAACTATGATATGATAGAGACTACAATGGGTCACTAACAACAATCAAGGCCCAAGACGGCCCATTAATATGACGACCAACTATGACTCACTACACTCCTATACATGTATGACATGTTATCGAGCATTGACACATGCCTATGGCTCACTACACTCATATACAACCCTCTTGTAGCAACGGGGACATGATAGATGCTATAATGACCACTAATACCAATCAAGGCCCATTGATGAATGTATAACATGTTGGGCCATTGACACAAATCAAGGCCAAATAAGGCCTATTGACGAAAGTATGGTGTGTTTCAGGCGTTAACACCTAACCATGACTAATGACTCTCATATACAACTCTTTTAGAGCAACTGTGACATGATAGATGCTATAATGGGACACTAACACCGATCAAGAACTAGTATGACCCACTAATGAAAGTATAGTTTATTGGGCGTTAACACTGATTACTGCACTCTTATACAACTCTTCTAGAGAAACTATAAATATCACTTGCATTTATTTTATATGTTTTTATATTTAAAATACAATTTTTTATATTATTTAAGGTTTAGTTAGTTGTTATATATATATATATATATATACATACTAGTTTTTAGCCCCGCGTGTTACGCAGTTACTTTTAGCTTTTTTTAATGAATATATCTATCTAACTATCTACACAATTGCCTACTGTAATAGATTTGTAGAAGTATACAAAAATTTTGTAAAAGAACGAACATGAACACATCTATCGTTCGTTCTTTTATGTTCATTTATGTCAGTTTATTTATGTTCATTTGTGAAATAATTAAATATTATCTGAATGAGTCATATGATTAATGGTTATGTATTCATTTATGTTTGTTAGTGTTCATTTATGTTCGTTTATCTTTGTTCAGTTATGTTAGTTAACTATTCGTTTAGAATTTAAACAAACGAAAACAATTGCGGGGAGAATTCTTCCAACATGGAAGCTACACGTGGACTAAAAATCCAATGCTTAAAAATGAGCATAGTCAATAACTCTTGCAGCTAATTTATGTATAAATCCAGTAAAATGTTTTATGAAATATAGGATACCTTAGAAACAGCTTGCCTAAACAGCTCCTCCACAACCAGACAGAAGACACGACACTTGCGAAAAGTAGGAAAATAAGCTATCTCGTACATGCCAACAATATATGCTTGAATAAAAGTAATAACATAGTTGTTAGCCTAAAAAGCACTAAGTTGCAGGCCTATATATGCTTGAATAATCTGGGCTTAAATTTTAACACAAAGCACAATTCACAAAACAAAACTAATGATTTCGGCTTTATACATACCAAGACATGCTGATGGTGAAAACCATTGCTTGACCCTGAATTTTAAAAAGAAAATTACAAAAATTAATGCATATGTTTGTGAAAGTTAAAACATACAAACATGGTTAAGATAGTGATCATACTTGAGAGTTGAGATGCTCTGTAAGTGGGCTACTTGCCTCTTGTAAGTGGTCTTTCCTTTTGTTTTAATAAAATCACCCCTTCAAAAAATAGCTTGAGATACTCTGATTTTCTATTGCATTTGGTCGTGCAAATGCTGCGAATTAAAACAATGCATTGTTAAAATGCAGATAAACATTACATACATAACTGATAAATGGTTAATAACAGCTCTTAAAACTTGGTTTATTAGAAAAAGAAAATCAGTTTATCATCTTAATAGCATGCCTTTTATTTTATATTCAATTAGAGTAAATGTATATAAATGATGAAAAATAATAAAGTACTGTAGGTGGATCAATCTAACTCAACCAACCAGCATATAGGCTATAAACGTACTGAATTGTTCGGCAGGAAGTTCAATTAGTTAATAACCAAACGAACATGAACATTTTTTTTGTTCATTTATGTTCGTGAATGCTTGTTTAAGTTCATTAGTTTATGTTCATTTAAGTTGGCTCGTTTACATTATTAATATTCTTTTTAATTATCTAGCCTATTACAATTTACTCTTGTTTTAATGAATTTTTAGGCCTGACACATGTAGTTCACCTAGCTCAGTTAGTATGTTCGTCTATATTCAGTTATGTTTGTTCGTTTACATTCATAATCCATTCGTTTATAAAATTACAAAAGATAAAAGCGATTGTCCAAAAATTAAAGTAATATATATATATATAAATTGCATTTAATCAATCTCATGCACTGTTTCCAAATGTTGGTGAGAACTAAATCTTTAACCAACCTAGATAGCAACCCTGCTTCTTACTTTAACTTCTGAGGTCAAAATAACCCAACTGGACCATCAAAATTGAAATGTGGTTTTATAGATACTACATATTTCTGCATCAGCCCAGTCTGTTTCAACCTGTAAGCTGAACACGTTTTGGCATATAACCAGACCAACCCGTTTTTGCACCTCTATAATAACCATAATAATTACAAAACATCCCTCGCTGCAATTTGCCAATTTTCCATATGTTTGGCTCTACATGCTTGTGGCTTCCAAACTCTACACACATTACATAAAACGAATTTGACCCATTTTCATATAAGTTGAAATATGATACCTTTAATAAGTTAACTAGATCGTCACCATGGCAAATAATCCTGATAACTGATTGATATAAATAGAACCTACTCAACTAATTTAAACAATTTGTATGGTAGTCAACTCAAAAAGTGAAATAACCCACAATATACATTTTCAACATGCAACATACAACAAACGAAACCAGAATTCATTCAACTGACACAAATTTTCACACAAAACATATTACTCGATTATTCATGAAACATAGTGAACTGTGAAAACGGAACGACCTAGTCCTTATGGAGTTTTTAAGAGTACAATCATAAAGTGTTTGAGTTGTGTGACATCACATGCATTATGAAGCGAGTTATAAAACCAATGGCACACCACATTAACAATACAATCACTGCTACATGATCAAAACTTGAAAAACATTTTAGAATTAACAAATTAATTCAAATTTGGACCATAAATTAAGTCCCATACCAATTGATCTCATCGATGATCATACCTTAGAGCGTCCATTTGCGAACCCATATTCGGGCAAGTGATGCATATCCCTGTTGATTGATAGGATGGGTTTATAAAAACCAACTCGAATGATATTTAGGGTACCGATTTTCACCTTAAGTTTCAACAAAACAAAAACGGTAAACAGCGGTAATTACACATACTAACCTGGAATTATACTTTTGCTGTCTTCGATTGATAAAAAAATGAATGAAGACAGTGACTTAAGGACTTGCTGCCGCTAAGACTGAATTAGGGTTAGAAATCATCAATATGATTGTACTAACCTTGAATCTGTTATGGACTGAAACTAATGCAAGGTATGGGACTTGTCCCACATCGGTTGTATGGGCAAGTGATGTGGGGTTTATAAGCCAAATGGGTTCCCTCACCTATCAGACTAGTCTTTTGGGTTGAATTCTTCTGTTTGGCTTGTAACATTGGTATCAGAGCCAACCTCGGAATGGTGGCCCACGGAGTGGTGGCCTGGAGGAAGCCAGCCGTGACCAACGTGGCCGTGACCAACGAGGACTCGGAGTGGTGGCCAGGAGTGAGCCAGCCGTGACCAACGAGGACGTTGGCTCTTAAGGAGGGTGCATTGTTACGGACTGAAACTAATGCAAGGTATGAGACTTGTCCCACATCGATTGTATGGGCAAGTAATGTGGGGTTTATAAGCCAAATGTGTTCCCTCACCTATCAGACTAGTCTTTTGGGTTGAGTTATTCTGTTTGGCTTGTAACAGAATCGAAGAACGGAAGCCTTTGTTTACACTGGATTAAACGAAATCAAAAGGGAGTAGGGGTATAGAGTTACGATCGGTGATTTAGGATTTAGGGTTGGAGTGATAGTAGGCGACGACTGTATTAGATGAGTTACGGGTCGAGTATTGGAGGAAGGAGATAATGGATGGTACCCATCAGATATCCTTTTGAGATGTTATGACCCGTTTAAGGGTTAAACGGTTCAAAAACGGGTTAAATCAATGAGAGCTCTCCATTTTAAAATCAAGCAATCTGGTGGTTTTAGAAGGGGTGGGGAGCAATGTGAGAATGACACATAGGATTTTATGATAGGTAATTATATATATATATATACACACACACTAACTCTTTATTTTAATTATTAAAAATAAATTAAATTCATATTTAGTTCATATTAATTTCACTTCCCTCAAAATTTCAAATTAAATTCAACACCCTCTTTTCTTCAAAAAATTTTGAATTATCCTCTCATTCTTAAATTTAATTTGACTACATATTTAACCTACATTTTTTCTTTCTCTTCATTCCTTCTTATTATTCTTATTCTTCATCTCTTTACACCCACCATAATCCTCAATCATTAATTCTCTAACTCACTCAATTCTTAACCAAATTCTTTGATTCCAGGCTCTAATCTAATTATTTTTGTGAGAGGAATTCACGTGTGGTGTCGGTTTCCATCAACTCTATCTCGATTTTTGCCGGATTCGTGTTGAGTGTGAAGAACCCTAAGAACCAAGTTTGGGGATTTTCAATTTTAAGTGTTATTTCTTGTAATTGAAGCTTAGTACATCTTCTTCCATCGCTAAAAAGGTATGTATTTCACTTGTTTGATGACAACAGTTTGCTGACAGATTCGTTTTCGTTTATTTATTGGTATGTAACTTGATGTTAAACGATGATTACTGAACGATTTTTGATTCTAGGATATAGCATTATGAGTCTAATTTCCAGAAAGGTAAAGTTTGTAATTTTTGGACACGTTTTGAATAATTTTTATGATTTTACAAAAACACTGGTTAAAGCTGATTCGGGAAGTTATATTTTGGCCTGTCTTTCCGACACCATAATTCCCTAATGACAAAATCAAACGGGTTGTTTCCAGTTCTGAAAGTTAGTATTATGAGTTTTGAAGACAACCCAAATGGTCTTGCACAATTTAGACTAATGAGTTGATAGAACCATTAAACAAGTGTTTGTTGTGCAATCTGTTGAACTGTTGGTACATATCTGTAATGGTTGAATTATTGTGAGTTTTGTATGTATGAGAAAAATATAATAAAATTTTTTTGAGAAACCTAATTCATATATTCTACTGTGGTAAATTGTGTAGAATTTATACTTAATCTTTTCTTAGTGAATAAAATCAGTTTGTACACGCTATAATCTGTCTCGTGAACTAACTGATCATAAGTTAAGTTGCATGATGAATGTTTGGTTGATTTGTCATGATACGATGTGTGAATACATGTTAGGACTTTTTAGTACAGTTGATATTGATTATTATCACCAACGAGTCGACGATTCAAGTTTTTGTTTGTGTATACATTATGTCTAATGTGATTGTGCGTGATAGTCGTCGTGCTTTGAGGTTTAGCCTCACATTAACCCTTTAATAGTTATGATGCTAATATTTTAACAATTTTAGGTTCAAAAAGTTAGAGCCGAAATGGAAAAATATGAAAGGAATTCAAGAAACGAGTTGGAAGAACGAGTGCAACGAATGGAATAAATGGAAAAAGAACTTAAGGAAAATGAAGAAAGGAGACAAAAACAATTTGATGAGTTTATGAGAAAGTTTGAGGTTGGTAGTAATTAGTAGTAGTTTCAAATATTTTGAATTCATAACTTATTAGTGAAGGTTTGTTAATGTAAACTTGTTTTGAATTTATGTTATTGTGTTTGTTAAACTTATGAAATAGCCACATTTATCTATGTGTGACCAAAAGTATGATAATAGCCACACTTTATATTACAAAAGCATTATGTGTGACAAACGGTAAGACAATGGCCACATTACAAACTACAAAAGAGTGTTTGACTGGCAAGCTCACATTTTTAGCCACATTGACAATAACCTCCAGTATCTATATGATATGATTAGCAACACAATACCTTACTATGTGTGACGAAAAGTTTGACAATAGCCACACTTTAAATTACGAAAAACATTATGTGTGACAAACGGTAAGACAATAGCCACATATAATCTACAAAGGAGTGTTTGAGTGACAAGTAAACATTTTTAGCCACTTTTAATGTAATATCTGTATCTATATAATATAATTATCCACACTATTATTAAATTTAAGTGGTCATTGCTTTGCTATACCCACACGGTATAGGTCACAATGCACGCTTAACACAACCCTATTGGCCACATTATTATAAAATTCATGTGGCTGAAACATTATTTCATGTGGCTCTATACGTGCAATGGTCACTCATAGTAAATAGTCATGTGACCATTTTCTACCGTTTAGCCACCCTTATTGGAGAGGCTTCTTGATGGCCATCAACTAATGCATGTACCCTTTAGCCACACTTATTACCACATAGGGCCACTAAAAACTGTGCGTGGCCATATCATACCCACGGTGTCGCGACCTTTGGCCACATATGACCTGAACCAAATGTGTGTGGCTAAAGGCCTACGGCCACACATTTTTTCGTGTGACCAAAGGTCAATATTCACTTAGTGTTTCCTAAAATGAATCGAATCGGAATTTGAAAACCAATCGAGTCGAGTTGAAACCAATTGAATCGCATTGCCTGTATGATTCATTTGATCTTGGTGCTTTGGACAATTTTTACTCCTTTTCAAGATTGTTTGGTTTGATAATCTGTTGGTCAAGAACTCAAGATGGCACAATATCTTGAGTTGTTGAAATGTACATGATGCTTGAAAATGAGGCTGGAACCACAACCAAACCTCCTATGTTGTTGACATTTGAAAGTAACTTTAAAGAGTTCAATTGGTGATTTAAGAACTATCTGAGAATAACCGGCTTTGCACTTCTTAGATCAACTGAGAGGGGACCTCATAGGCCTACTATCGATTATGTTGATGGATCAATAGATAATCCTGTTGAAAGTTACATCGAAATAGATAAGAAGTTGATACTTGATGATGAAAAGGCCTACGGTGTACTCAGTGTGTGCCTATCAACTGATATTGCTCAAACGTTAGGAGAAAACACAACCACTAAAGGGCTTTGGTATGCCTTAATTGAAAGGTTTGAAGGCAATCTGTAAAAGTATATTATGATATAATTCCTTGACCTTCTTATTAATCAACCCCCTTTTATGATATAAAACTATCTAGAATTATAACTCATATAAAATTCTAATATAATAAATAATATTTGCTAATACGCCCCCACAGTTTGAGCCGGGTAGTCCTTTGGTAAAGATGTCAGCATACTGATACGGAGTTTGAATGTGAACAATGCGAATATTACCAAAACGAACATGTTCACGAACAAAGTGGATATCAATTTCAACATGTTTGGTACGTTGATGTTGAACATGGTTGCTCGCCAAGTAAACTGCTGAAACATTATCACAAAACACAACAGATGTTTTTGTTAACTATATGGATAATTCTAAAAGAAGATTACGTAAACATGAAATTTCCGCGACTGTATTAGCGCCACCTTGATATTCTCCCTCGGCACTTGAATGAGAAATCGCTATTTGTCTCTTAGAAGACCATGCCATTAAATTATTTCCAAAGAATACACAATAACCTGACGTCGAGCATCTTGAGTTCGGACACCCACCCCAATATGCATCCGAATAAGCAGTGAGAGAGGATAGAGGGATGCCGAATGACGTAAGCCATGATCCAGCGTACCACAAACATACCTAAGAATACGCGCATGAAAGCCATATGTGGTTCTCGAGGTGCATGAATAAACAAGCAAACCTCTTGAACGGCATATGAAATGCCCGGATGAGTAGACGTCACATATTGTAATGCACCTGCCAAACTACGATATTTCGTCCCATTGTCAAGAAGTGGACCATCATCGGCGCTTAGATTGGACCCAGTTTCAACTGGAGTGCTAGCCGATTTGCACGTGGGCATGTTAGCACGTTTAAGAATGTCGGCAGCATACTGAGTTTGAGATAAAAACAACCCGAGTAAACTCCTTGTTGCCGAGGTACCCAAAAAATGGTGCAAGGGGCCTATCGGTCATAGAAAATTCAGTGGACAATGAGAGAATAATATCATGAGTAAGACCTTGCGAAGAAGCTGTGATAACAATATCATCTACATAAAGCAATAAATATGCACGATCTTGGCCGCTTTGGTACACGAACAGGGAGTTGTCACAAGTGCTACTTTTAAAACCCTCGAAAGTAATATATGTATAAAACTAGGTGTACTAGGTACGGGGCGCGTGTTTCAGGCCATATAAAGCGTGCTATAGCCTATATACGTGGTTAGGTGCGGACGGGGCAACAAACCTGCTGGTTGATGCATATATACAGTCTCGTCCATATGGCCATGCAAAAAAGCATTTTTAACGTCGATTTGATGAATCAACCAACCTTTAGAAATGCCAATAGAGAGAACCGTTCTGATAGTCGCAAGTTTCACAACTGGGCTGAAGGTTTCCATGCAATCAATACCGACTGTTTGAGATTTACCATTGACAACAAGACGTGCTTTATATCGTTCCAATGTGCCATCAGATTTAAATTTATGGCGAAAAAGCAATATACAACGAATGACGGTATTATTAATCAGATAAGGCACTAGATCCCACGTACTATTATCTTTTAATGCTTAAAATTCATTGGTTATTTCCTTTCTCCGGTTAAGGTCGGAGAAAACATGTTGGTAAGAAATCGGTATTGGTGATACAGTAGAATCAGTGGCGGTGTTAAGGTTATATCTAGGATTAGGTTTGGAATTACTGGCTTTCGAGCTGGTGGTCATTGGGTGTAAAGTCGATGAAGCAGGGTGAGAAGATAGAGTGCTCGAAGGCGTGGTTGGTGGGTGGGAATAGAATGAGGAGTAAGTAAGGTGGGTGATGAATCGTAGAATGGGATTGGGAAGTGGTGGGTTGATTTGTATGGTGTGAAGTTGCATTGGTAGTGTGGCTTGTTGTTGAGTGAGCCATAGAAATTGATAGTGGGAAGAAGGTATTGGTTCAGTGAATGGGAAATTATGTTCGTCAAAGATGACGTGTCGGGAGATGTGAACTCGGCCTGTTTCAAGATCGAGACAACGGTACCCCCCGAAAGTTATCTGGGTAACAGAGGAAGACAAACCAAACAGATTGAGGATGAAATTTGTGAGGTTGAGTAGCCAAAAGATTAGTATAGCACGCGCATCCGAAAACACGTAAATGATCATAAGTTGGGTGTCTCTTGAATAGAGCATGCGTAGGTGTATAATAGTGAAGACATTTTGTAAGTAATATATGTTTCAAAGAGAGTACAGAGAATTCTGTGTTTTTATTACTCTTTTTTTGTTATCTTACAAAGGCACAAGACAAGAAATTAAATAGACAAAGGTGTTGACCTTTAACAAGGAAAGAACAAATAAAAAGAATGTCATATCCGTTGATTCCAGCCTCTAACGTTATAATTTGCTGTCATATCTTCTATTTTGGGAAATGATGATAGCTTGATCCTTTGAAATCTTTATAATTTTATTTTATTTTCTAACACTCCCCCTCAAGTTGAGTAGTGGGGTCTCCAAAGCTTAACTTGTTAAGACAATTGCTGAATATTCTTCCATTGACGACCTTAGTTAATATATCTGCTGACGGGTCTTCTGATCGAATGAATGGTAACTTTATCGTTCCGGTGTTGAGTTTTTCTTTGATGATGTTTCGGTCAACTTCTATGTGTTTTGTATGATCATGTTGGACAGGATTTTCCGAAATTTGTATAGCGGCTTTATTATCACACATGATCTTACTCGCTTCCGGTGGAGGGAATCCTATCTCGGTCAGAAGTTTTTGGATCCATAAAACTTCTGCCACTCCTCGTGAAATCCCTCGAAATTCGGCTTCAGCGCTGGACAAGGCTACAACCTTTTGTTTCTTGCTTCTCCAAGTTACTAAATTTCCGCCAACCAGAGTGAAGTATCCTGACGTAGATCTTCGATCATCTTGATCTCCAGCCCAGTCTGCATCAGTGTATAGTTGGATCTTCAGATGTTTGTTTTGCTGAAAAGAACTCCATAGCCCACTGTTCCTTTGAGATATCTAATAATCCTCATGACTGCTTCCATGTGGGTAACTTGAGGTTGGTGCATAAAATTGTTAACCACTCCAACTGCATATGCAATATCAGGATGAGTATGTGAAAGATATATTAATTTACCTACCAGGCGTTGGTATCTTTCTTTGTTTGTCAATTCGGCTTCCTCTTCCATATGAAGTTTATTATTTACTCTTATTGGTGTGTCAGCAGGCTTGTAGTCAGCCATTCCTGTTTCTGCTAGGAGATCAAGGATATATTTCTTCTGACATATAAAGATCCCCTTTTTGGATCTTAGTACTTCAATTCCAAGAAAATACTTAAGTCTTCCCAAATCCTTCATCTCAAACTCCATGAACAGGTTTTCCTTCAATTTCTTCATTTCTTCTATATCGTTCCCTGTAATGATCATGTCATCAATATATATAATTAAGCAAGTCACAAGTTTACCTCGTCGCTTAAGAAACAACGTATGATCGGAGTTGCTTTGTTGATATCCATATTTTCTCATTGCTAAAGTGAATATGCCAAACCAAGCTCGAGGGGATTGTTTAAGCCTGTAGAGAGATTTTTTTAACCGGCAGACTTCTTTTGTCTTGAAATTTTCTGTGAACCCAGGTGGAGCTTCCATATAAACTTCTTCTTCTAATTCCCCGTGTAGGCATTTTTAACATCAAATTGATGAAGAGGCCATCATTCATTTGCGGCGATTGAAAAAAGAACTCGAATTATGTTAAACTTGGCTACCGGTGAAAAAGTTTCAGAGTAGTCAATCCCATATGTCTGGGTATAGCCTTTAGCCACTAACCGTGCTTTATATATTTCAATAGTGCCATCTGGTTTGTGTTTGATTGTGAAGACCCAACGGCATCCAACTGGTTTCTTTCCCGGTGGAAGATCACATTTCTCCCATGTGTTGCTTTTCATTAATGCCTTCATTTCTGTATCCATCGCATCCTTCCAATTCTTTGATTTCAAGGCTTGTTCCTTAGAAGTTGGTACTTGTTCAGTGTAAAGTGAAGAGGTAAAGGCTTTGGCTTCTTCAGATAGGTTCCCCCTCGGCTATATTTGCTATTGGATACCTAGAAGATTTAGACTGCTTTTCTAGAGAGTATCTCTTTGCTGGAATTCCTCTGTTAATCTTGGAGGAAGTACATATCTTTCAGTGGTTTCTTCTTGTCTTGGTTCTTCTTGTTCCACCTGTGCTGTTTGTACAACTTCTATCTCATGGTTGTTAGTTATATCAACATTTTCGTGAGTATCATGAGATCTTTCATTTGTTATATTTTCAAATATTTGAGAATTACTTACCTCATATGTTAAGTCGGGAGGATTTGGGATTGTAGCTCTAATTGTTGGTCCACCAGATTGGTGTGGGATCGGTGACTCATCTTGGATACCGTGATTAACTTCTTTGGATGATGATGCCCATTTTGGAACCCACTTCAACCAACTAAGCGTGCCATATTCTTTCTCCCCCTCACCACTTAGTTGGGAGGTATAAAAAAAATTCAGTTTCAAGAAAGTCACAATTCATGGTGGTGTACACATAACGTTTTGTTGGACTATAACACCGGTACCCCTTTTGATTGATACCGTAGCCAACAAATACACATTTTTCAGTACATGGGCCAAGTTTATTTCGATTGGTTTTGGGTATGTGGACAAAGACGGAGCACCCAAATACACATGGTTGCATTGTAAGGGTTGGTGGAAGTTTAGTAAAATCTGAGAGAGCTTGAAGAGGTGTTTTTAGGTCAAGAGCTTTTGTTGGTAGTCGATTGATAAGGTACACCGCGGTAGCGATGGCTTCAGGCCAGAAGGACTTAGGAACTTGGGATTGAATCAAGAGGGCTCGAGTCATTTCTAAGAGAATGCGATTTTTCCGTTCAACGGTGCCATTTTGTTCGGGAGTGTGGGAGCACGATGTTTGATGAATTATTCCTTTTGATTGACAAAATTGTTTCATTGAATCATTTATGTATTCCCCACCATTATCGGATCGAAGAACTTGGATGTTGGTTTTGAATTGTGTTTGTATCATAGCATAGAACATAATAAATTTATCAAAAACTTCATTTTTATGTTTTAAAAAATAAATCCATGTCATACGAGTACAATCATCAACAAAAAGGACGAAAAACGAAAGTTTTGTCCTCCGACAACTTTTGACGGTCCCCATACATCCGAATGGATAAGAGAAAAAGGTAAATTGACTCTAGTGTTATTTAATTTAAAAGTATCTCTTTGACTTTTAGCCAAGACACAAGTTTCACAACTTAATTTTTCATTAGAAGAAAATAATTTTGGAAATAAAATATGTAAATAACCGATAGATGGATGTCCCAATCTCTTATGCCATAACCAAGCTTCTCTTTTTGTAGTTCCATGAGCCAACATCACAGTACCATGAGTCACCTCTTCCACATAGTACAATCCTTGGCGTTCAGTGCCACGCCCAATAATCGCTCCCGTCCTGATATCCTGTAGGATACAAAAGGTCGGGTGCATTAGCACCGTGCAATTTAATTCTTTTGTAACATGACTAATAGATAATAGCTTATGTGATAAGGACGGAACGTAAAGACAATTTGAAAGTTTTAAAGTTGGTGATATTTTAATAGTCCCCCCTCCTTTAACAGGGACAATCCCCCATTAACGGTTTTTATGTGATTAATTTTAGGTTTAGAATTTGCTATTATGTCGGATAACTTGTAAGTCATGGTGTCAGTAGCACCACAGTCAAAAATCCATGATTTACTTAACTTTTTACATGTTTCTGCTATATTAACTTCTCCTATATTATTAATTGGTTTATTCTTGAAAAAACCATAATTTCGTGGGACTTCAAAAGCTAATTTTTCAACCTTTTGTCCCGTATCAAATTTAATTGACTCTTTTAGGTTGTTATGGAATTTAACATTTTCTTTAGGAGGGTATTTTAATAAGTTTCTAACTGTAGGGTCTAAAAAATAGAATCTGAAATGCAAGGGTTTGAAATACAAGGGTTTGAGATTAATATCTCAAACCCGTTACCTTTGTCATCTGAACCAAACAGAGCGCCGCCTGCTTCTTCTCCGGCAGAACCTGCAAAACCACCAAATCCGTTGCTTCTCTCTCCACTATCTGGTTGTCGTTGTTGTTGGTGACACCCGAGTTGCCCACTACAGCTGCTACACTCTTTTTATTTCCTTTCTTATGGCCATCGGTCCACCAATCTGGAAATCCAACGAGTTTGAAGCATTTTAATTGTGATTTATCATCCCTGGATGATGACCCATTTGATTTCCACCCCTAGTCTGACCGGTGGTGCCCTTTTGATACAAACCCTGTTCCGATCGCTTCCCTTGGTCCAGTGGTAGCCAACCCAGCCGCCACACCTTGCTGTGATGATACATCGTTTGAAGCCGAACCCAAGATGTTCTGGTGGGCGGCTTCTTTTCGAACGGCGGCGTAGGCGCCCTCTGGTGAGGGTAGGGGATCCCATCTCAAAACTTCCCTCTTTATGTGATCATATTTCCGATCTAAAGCGTTAAGGAATTGAAATAATTTTTGTTCAGACGTGATTATGTTGTAAGTTTTGATGTCAGCTGCACACGTCATGGGATTGGGATCGATCCGCTCGATTTCTCCCCAAATACCCAGCATCACGATCCAGAAGTCTTCGAGGGGTATGCCATTTTGTTTGATTTCGTTTGCCTTGACATGGAGATTAAAGGTTTGTAATTTATCTTTGCCACTACTGTATGTGACAATCAGAGCGTCCCATAGCGATTTTGCTGTTGGGAACTTGGTTAGGTTGCTTGCAAGGTTTGGTTCAATATTTTGAATAAGCCACGAGAAGACGACTAAATCATCTTGTTCCCACTGCTCGTATTTTTCATCGGTTTGATCTGGTGGGTTTGTGGATAAATGACTCAACAACGCTTTTGATTTTCCGCCTATAGCAACTCGAATCATCCGAGTCCACAAGGCATAATTCTGGCTGTTGAGTTTAAGGCTAATCTTCAGACCATCTGATAAACTTTGTTTTAGGTTTTGGTTTTGGGGGTTGAGACCATGTTTGAGAAGGTTTGCGATCTGGACCGAAAGGTCATTTGTATTATGTGGACTACCGTCTTCGGACATGGCAGTCTACTAACACAGATTTGAAGAGCTAGAGGTAAATGATGAGCAGATAGAGCAGGCTGTTTAGAATCGTATGCACTGCTTTGATACCATGTTTCAAAGAGAGTACAGAGAATTCTTTGTGTTTTTATTACTCTTTTTTTGTTATCTTACAAAGGCACAAGACAAGAAATTAAATAGACAAAGGTGTTGACCTTTAACAAAGAAAGAACAAATAAAAGGAATGTCATATCCCTTGATTCCAGCCTCTAAAGTTATAATTTGCTGTCATATCTTCTATTTTGGGAAATGATGATAGCTTGATCCTTTGAAATCTTTATAATTTTATTTTATTTTCTAACAATATATTATGAAGGTGAGTCAGACGCAGCTGCGGCGGCGGTGGCTCGTTTTTCCGGCAAGTGAGTCACCGGTGGATTTGTTATGGTGGCAGTTGTGGTTAATGAAACAAGGTTATCTAGTGAACAGTTTTCTGGCTTTGGGTACGTCGGTGACGTGTAGCGGGTGATGTCACCTGATCTCTTTTCCCGGTTAACATTTTTCCGGCTAGGTGACTTCATGATCACACGGCAACGAGCGCGTAACATCTGGAATTGAAAGAACTTGGTTTTCCGGTGGAGACCAACTTTCCTTTAGTGGAATGTTTTTCTGGCCACCAACAGCGGCGCCTGTAACCAGGGATGGTGGGTGCTGTTTGCGGCTAGGTTGGCATGATCTGGGATGATAGAGTATGGCGGCGGCAGCGGGGCAACAATTGGTGGTGGCCGATGGCCGCTAGAGCAACTTCATGCTTGATGACTTGGGTTGCTGGGTTTTTCTTTTGGGCCTGGTAGAATGCTTGTGCTGGATTTGTTTATTTGGGCCGATTGTGAGGAATCATTTCTTGATGAGTATGTTGTTTATTCTTCGCGTTGACCAAAGAAAGTCAGTATTGATCGGGTTTTTCGTCGAAAAAAATTGATATCACAAGTCAAGGGGGTAAGCAAGGCAAAAAAAAAATGTGACTTATGATATCAAAAGAACGAAAACCGTTAAATATATTATGGTCAAGAAAATAATTAAAGTAGGTGAGAAAACTGGATAAGAGACGAGAGCTTCGATGCATAAGTTTAGCTTCAACGGGGAAGAGATCTTCTAGAATGCTTGTTATTTGGCTATAAATAGGACTTTAGTTGTTAGTTTTATGTGTGTGTTTTGTAAGGTGTAACCAACCACCCAAGGGGAGCTCACCTTGGGTAAAACAGTTTGTTTAACATTATTAATATTTTAAACCGATCATGGAGTCGTTCACTATCCTCCATATTATCTTTATATTATTTTACCGATCCTTTATCTCCGCACTCGTCTCGATCGATTATCAAGAACAAATCCGTTCTTTATGTTAGATCTGGTTTTAGGAGACGTATAGTCGGCCCGAATATTGTCACCAAAATTTTCAAGAAGAATGTTCCTCTTATTTAGTCTATTTTAGAAAAAGTTCATTTAACAAAACCATCCGTATATAATTTATTAGAATGAGCCGCCCACCTTTTCTTTCCTAGGCCCAATACATCTAGTTTTCTTTAGTGGTCCAATAATATAAATCCAAAAATATAACGCCCTACTTCACATAACCTAGTTATCCTATAGTTACTCATAAGAGACATCTATTCAGTGGCGAGTAGCGCCGCATTCCACCATTGATAACCCTTATTGATAACCTCTAGCTTGCCATTGTTTAAGGAAAACAATCGTCATATCTGAGGATCGGAATTATATACATATCTGTTACTTATATGGTTAGTTATCTTTTGTTTTGATTTATTTGGTTTGTGCGAATTTCATTACCATTTTATTATTAACTTCCATTTTTGTTATGAATGGGCATGCTTACTTCTACTTGGTTTCAACATGTAGGGAAATGGAGATCGGATACATCAATCAATTATAACATGTTGATTATTCATAGCAGTATAACAGGCAGCGGTGAATTCACATGGTAATATTAACCTTACAGTTATGAAGCATATATTCCTTTACCTATTAGACATGTTGAATTACGTCACCTCTTTAGATTAGTTTTAAGTTCGTTTATGCGCAGTTAGAGCTCTAATTATTTGCCTAAGAAATATATACAAAATAGTTGATTTGCTTATTGTTCGTTATTTGCAATTTATGGATTACGAATTATGATTTTTGGGCTTTTGACTTTGAGTGTACTGGACTTAATCATTGACATTAAGGTTTTATTTTGTTCCAAATTCCTGGTAATTCCAATTCTCTCTTTTGGCATGTTTTATCTAACAAAACATGAATTCTAAAAGTCAAAGCTTTTGTAAATGTTTTTGCTAAAACTTTTAGCACCAAAGTATTTAATTTGTAACAATATCAGGATATCTCTTTACAGATGATATTACAAGTCATCAACAAATTCATCTAACTAAGGACGACATGTTTTTCTTCTTCGTGTACTTGTGCTTTTAGATAATATATTATTTGAGAATTTATTTTGGATATTTATAGAGAATTTGTTTATGATATTCATTTTTTCAGCTATACAAACTGATAGCAAACACTGGAAGCTACTGTTTGTTGGGTCATATTCCAATGGATTTATTTCATTTTGAAAGACCTACAAATTTAAGTTTACGGGAGAGAGCTGAGACGCTGTCAAATGTTGGCATACGTTCCTGCTATATGAAGGTATTCTTTCTGTAACAATAGAAAAAACCAAAAATTTAATAATCAGCTTAACAGTACTTCATTTCGGTTTTCTGTTTTTGCAGTTGTGTGTCTTTCCAGTTTCCACCTAATTCAGAAGTTGTGGTATGTTTTCTTGCAAGCTCTCTTATTACTAATATTAACGTTTATGTTCTTGCCGCTCATAAGTTCACTTTACATCCCACTTGAGATTAGTTGTTAGTCCGTGTATGCATAATTAGAGCTCTAATTATTTTCCTAGAACAATATAAGTGATGTAAACAGGCAATTCTGATTTCTGAATACGGTATGAATATGTTGAACATATATTAACAATTGAATGATTGATACTCCATTATTGTAGTGCTAAATTCAAATTTCAATATATATAGTTAACAAAATCAGTTATAGTTCTATATATTATTTTTGTATGCATATGATTTTTGTATGCATGTATGGAATCAATGTATTCTCGTTATAGGAGGTAAAGCCCTTAACGATTATATTCGGACTCATTGTTAATTAATGATGTTAAATGTCTTAATGATATAACAGGATTACTTCAATCATCGTTTAGATTAACATCTTCAATCATTGTTTATATCTATCTATATTTATGATTAATGATTTATGAGTGTTTGCGAGATAAATTGTTTCTCAAATATAGCTTGTTTGCTTCGACATTTTATTTATGGATATTGGATACTCAAATTTGGAAATCTTTAGGTTATGAGTTTATTTATTCATATGCAGATAAAAGCACCTGATTTTTAACGTCACAACTGCTGAAAATGGACCCGATGTATCAAGAAGTAAGGCCCCATGAGACACTAGTCGATCTCGAACAGCCGAAACGAAGCCGCTCACGAAGAACCCAGGTGAGAAACGGCCCTCAATAGCCCATTTGCAAGTGACTGTTCACCCGCCACCTGGTTTTGCGCCACCGACCAACAAAACTCCTCAAGTTGAAGTTGACTGGATCAATGACTCAACTCAAGACATGGTTGAACAGGTTATAACTGGTGTTGTTCAGGCCACCTTTGATGCGAGTTACTTGCTCGCGGTTAGGATTGGGAACTCAGACATCACGTTAACGGGCACAATTTTCAAACAGGGCCGCGCTGCACCTATCACACCTGACCACGACGTGGTAAAACAGAAAAAAACGCAACTTGTTACTTACGTCTTGTCGTGCGGGACCACATAACGGAATCATTGAATTCTTTATCTATGTTTCTTCCATAGTTTTAGATTATTTCATAAAAAAAGAATGTTGCTTTGTTTATGTTTATGAAATACGAATGATCGTGGTTGTGGTTTTTTAATGTTTGCAATGAGAGATATTTCCATTGGTTTTGTTTTCTTTCTTTTTTCACGTTTAAAAACATTAAAAATTAAAAGGTGACAACATGAGTCAAAACAATCGGGTTAAACACATCATCCAAATTTTTACAAAGAGAAATCTATAGGACTGGATTTCATGACACAAATTACAACATTGGACAATAACAATCATAAAACACGAAATTGTGAAGACCCTATGAAGAGGTAGGTCCCAGCAGAGCCCAGTTGGACCCGCAAGACTCACCTTGAAGAGAGACGTCTGCGCAGAAACCAACTGGATCCGCAGGACCCACCATGCTCAGAGACGTGACGTCCTTACGCGCAGTATGCAAGCTGTTCCCGCAGGAAATGCCTCCCAATGGTGAAGGACTCTGCCTGTTCCCGCAGCTGCGGATACAAGCCATCAGGGAAGGCCACCCGCGCAGCAAGGCTACACGCACAAGGCACTTAGCTCTCAATCACTCAGTTGTCACCTGAAGGAATGAGCAAAGCCGGGAACAATCCCGCACAAAGGCGGGAGGGGGAATACTCCCGCCCAAAAGCCAGTCCGTACGATACGGGAAGATCTTCTGTACTGTACCTGACGAGGTATGGGCAAAAGATCTGACCAAATATACGACAGCTCATTGACAGCAGTATGGCGAGCAGCATGCTCTTGTACTGTATGTCACTATTAGCCGCTGCCTACTCACCAACTTCTGTCATACCACGTGCATAGCCGGCAGTTGGTGGAAAAGGAATAGTACACAGCAGGCCTGGTCACTGTCAGCCGCTACCTACCCACCAACTACCAGCATGGCACGTGCGTAGGCCACAGTTGGTAGAACAGGAATACTATTCAGCCGGCCACACCTCCTTGGAAACCTACCTTCGGCTATAAATACCCCAAATGGTATGATCATCTCATCTTATCATATTATCATCATATACTATCTCGTATTACATATTATACCTGATATCTGCTCTAGCAATCTCTTAATATACATTTATATTTAAAGAGCAATCTAGTCTGATTCTCACGCCGGAGGGTGGTCACAAGGAGGAACCCCCCCCCCCTTCTCAGTGACAAGCTCACGGTGTCTGTTTTGCAGGTTATCAGAAGAACCATCTTTGCATGGTCTAACCCCTCGTGGGAAACATCTATCTAACCCCCAGGTTACCCGTAATCTGCCCGGGGTCCAGTTAGTGTTTCTTCATTGGCGCCATCCGTGCATAAAAGCTAGAACTTCATTTCTTTTCAGTTTTTTCAAACTTCTGGAAAGATGGTTAAAGAAACTCCGGTAACCACAACCCCAGCTACTGGGGGGAATACCGGCTACACAGTCTTTACAAACACTACCCCGGTTACCCAAGCCGGGGCAAGTGAAGTAAATTTTACGAACACTACCCCAGTTACCCAAGCTGGGGCAAGTGCAGTAAATAATCGCTCACTGGGATTCACCGATACCCAGTTAGAGAAACGAACAAGGCTCCCCCGCCAAACACTCGATGAAGTTAAGGCATGGGCGGAGGCACATCAGAAGGAATTCCAAGCTGAGTTGGACGAACGCTTGCGTTCCGTCCAACAGGCTGACGAATTCGAAGAATACTTGGACGATGATTCGGAGGAATCCGATAGAGACGCAAACCCTCGTCATAAGGCGAAAGGGAAGCGTAAAGAAACGGACTCCCAACCGAGAAGGCGTTTTGGGGAAGCCTTCAAACTAAAAAACCCAGGTGGAAGCCCACGTGACTTCTCCAAAACATTTAGACCAACTGTTGCAAATGCGGGAACGTCCAAATTTGCAAGGGACATTTCAGAAGCAATTGCCCCAAAAAGTGCCAAACAAATGTCCAACATAGGCACATATGATGGTATATCTGACCCAGACGATCATTTGAACAGATTCATAGCGGGGGCAACCGTCAGCAATTGGACGGAACCTACGTGGTGTTACATGTTCCAAATGACGCTTGTTGGGCCAGCTAGAGCGTGGTTCGATCGTCTACCGGTCAACCACATCTACGACTGGGCAGACTTCCAACAGAAGTTTAGCCAACACTTCAGCCAACAACGAAAGTATACCGAAGAGCAATGGACAATCCTCAAATGCATTCGAGAGGAAGATGAATCTTTGCCAGACTTCATCACTCGCTTCAACTCAAAGAAGCTAAGTCTGGGTAACATTAGCGAAGATCTTGTTCGCGCTGCTTTTATTCAGGGTGCGAACGACCCAGAGCTCATCCGCACCTTAACGGGTAAAGATGGCATGCCATCCACATGGGATGCCATCATGACAGCAGCTAAACGCTTTGCGGAAACTGAGAAGCAACTGGGTAGAGATCTCCCCCAGAGCACAAACCTCTACACCCAGAAGACAAGAGAAGACAACGTCCTTACCGCCCGACTAAACAAAAAGCGGAAGCTAGGCATTTGGCAGTCAAGGGTAAACTTTGACACCTCATCGGGCTTGCAACATCGGTTAGGCGGAAGGGATAACGTACAGTCAAACCAAAACTCTAGATGGACGCCACTCACCAAAAGCGTCACCGAGATATTCGCCACTGAGGAGCTCCCATGGCCAAAGGCTCCAATAATCCGACATCGTCACAATGCTGATCGGAGCAAATACTGTGACTTTCACAGGACAAAAGGCCACAATACTGAAGAATGCATAGACGTAAAGGACATGGTCGAAGCATTTGTCAGAGATGGGACGCTCGCGCACCTCGTGGCGCAATGAACGCTGAGCAGGCTGATGCGTGTAGAACCCCAGTTGGGGAAAACACGAATAAAATTGCAGCTTCAATGTTGGAGACTACATACTGCGCAAACAACGAGATCCCGAACCAGGTGCATATCGGCTCGATGGCACTCCCATCCCAACAACATGGAAGGGAGCTCAATTACACAGTTTGCATGTAGATCAATTCCAAATTTGTAAAGAAAAGGCCCAGAGCCACTTCTAATGGAAATGATTCTCCTTAGAACATCGACGCTGATGATTTTACATTTATACTTTTGTGAACTTTCAACATTGATGCCGGTTTTCACCGCATACATAAGTGTGAAAATCGTTGCGTGGGGAAGGCGGCAAAACCCGCATAAACCCAAAAAACGACAAACCTTCACGCAGGTCAGTTGAAGGGTAAAGTTCAGTCATCCCACTAAATGAAAGTGCCGGTCTATCCGCATGAATCATGATAGAGGAAACTGAACACTAACCTATTAACAACCGCGCGTCGAACGGTTAATTTATTCAACACGAATATGCCGGTTTTCACCGCATAATTACGTGGAAAGTCGTTGCGTGGGGAAGGCGGCAAAACCCGCATAAACCCAAAAAACGGCAAACCTTCACGCAGGTCAGTTGAAGGGTAAAGTTCAGTCATCCCACTAAATGAAAGTGCCGGTCTATCCGCATGAATCATGATAGAGGAAACTGAACACTAACCTATTAACAACCACGCGTCGAACGGTTAATTTATTCAGCACGGATATGCCGGTTTTCACCGCATAATTACGTGGGAAATCGTTGCGTGGGGAAGGCGGCAAAACCCGCATAAACCCAAAAAACGGCAAACCTTCACGCAGGTCAATCATAGGTAAACTTTGGTCAACTAAATGAAAGTGCCGGTCCTAACCGCACAAATCATGAGAGGAAACCGAACCTATTGACAACCGCGCGTCGAACGGCTAACTTATTCAAAACAGAGAATTTCTAACAAAAGGATGAGGAAAACCTACACGCAGGTCAGATATAGGTAAAGTTTAGCCATCCTACTAAGTGCAAGTGACGGTCCTACCCGCACAATCACGAAAGAGGAAGCAAAACTTCAACCTATTATCTACCACGTTCAAAGGTTAACTTATCCTAAACACTTAGAAATTTCAAAAAAGATGAGGAAAACCTCCACGCAGGTCAGATGTAGGTAAAGTTTAGCCATCCTACTAAGTGCAAGTGACGGTCCTACCCGCACAATCACGAAAGAGGAAGCAAAACTTCAACCTATTATCTACCACGTTCAAAGGTTAACTTATCCTAAACACCTAGAAATTTCAAAAAAGATGAGGAAAACCTCCACGCAGGTCAGATGTAGGTAAAGTTTAGCCATCCTACTAAGTGCAAGTGACGGTCCTACCCGCACAATCACGAAAGAGGAAGCAAAACTTCAACCTATTATCTACCACGTTCAAAGGTTAACTTATTCTACACACTTGGAAAATTGCTAATTTAAACTAAAGTATGCAAGTCATATAACGTTTATAAAGCAAGGAATCCAGAGAAAGTAGCGGTCTTACCCGCACAAAGATTTATATTTCATAATAT
Organism: Bidens hawaiensis; assembly: GCF_021521415.1. Classification (NCBI taxonomy): domain Eukaryota; kingdom Viridiplantae; phylum Streptophyta; class Magnoliopsida; order Asterales; family Asteraceae; genus Bidens; species Bidens hawaiensis. Next base: position 53,040 of record NW_027505889.1, on the reverse strand, counting down.
TCATTACAAGAATGGCCGGGTAACTACCCGCCTACAAGAATATAAATCTATACAAGCTAAATCTATCCTAGCAGTGGGAAGGGATATTCAGGATCAAGCTTCAGGGCCACTTCCACTTGGACCAGCACCGTCAGTAGAGCGTGGCAGTTCAAGGAAAGCTTTAAGGATAGCTAGCCCATCATCAGCAGCAGCAACTTCATTTACCTTCTCCACCACCGGATGCGGGAAGGCGGCATACTGATTCACTGCTTGGTCGTATACAGCTTCAGTATCTACATCAAATAAAGGGAAGTTGGAAGGCGGGATGCCTTTCTCAACGAACCCTAGACCAAGCAGGAAACCGGCCTTTTCCCCATCCTCATGAGAAGCGTTGAGGGCTGCGCTCATAGCATCGTCATAAGACGTCTCCGTGAAGACTCGATGCACAACCTACAAAAAAGAAAATATACAAGTATCAGAACCTTTTCTATTTACAAAGAAAAGCGTAAAGACATGAAAAGCATACCTGAGACAACGCTTCTCGAAGAAGCCATTCCTTGGCAACCAGAGCCTCCTGGAGGGCAGCTTGAGCTTCGTTACGGGCGCGTTCGGCTTCACTCTTGTTGAGGTTGGCAAGCAACACTTCTTTAGCCGCAGCCTCTTCGACGCCCTTTAGCTTCCGCTCAGTGTGGTCAAGCACCCCCCTCTGGTCCAAGATCTCTTGGAGCTTTTTGGCGTCTTCCATCGCCAAGGCATCATGAGCCTGCTGGAGAGCCTCTAATTTGGCTTTAAGCTCTTCATTCTCCACGCGTAGAGGCTCAACAACAGCTTCAGCCTTGGTGGCCCTTTCAGTTGCGTTCCTAGCAGTTTCCTTAGCCAGCCGAAGCTGTTCATTAACAGCTTGGGCAGCCTTGGAACGGGCCTCGAGACGGGCCTGAACCTCAACTTCAAGGGCCTTGAACGCCTTCTCCTTCTCCGCAGCCGCGGCGGAGAGCCTCCTATTCTCCTCCCGGACAGCCCGCGCCTGAGCTACTTCTTGAATGCTAGCTGTTTTAACATGTCGTTTTCACGACAAAGCAGCTCGACGCGCGGCTGCATCCGGGCCAGGAGAACCCGAAGCTCATTGGTTAGCCTACCCTCCTGGTAGCTAGCCATGGCTTCCCCCAACGCACCACTGGGAGCTGCGTGACGAGCCCACTCCACGCACTCCACAGGTGTGCGAAGGGTTGTTCCTCGGCGGATGTTCCATCGTGGAACATACACTTCATTGGAATCCGACACTGCAAAAAACATAAAGCAGTTAGGAAAAGATGATAAAAATATGAAAAGGGCCAAAAAGAACCCTACGCACCTGTAGGGTCAACAACAGGCCGATATCCGCCAAACCCATCACCTGAACCCAAGGGAAATCCATCCAAGAGGTCAGGCAGATGGGAAGGAGGCAGAGGTTGGCGATAAGCCCCATGCATACCTGAAGGATCGGCCGTCGTTGCCGATGACGGAGGAGGCATGGTAAAAGCCGACGCGGTCGCCGCTGCGGAATCCGCAGCAAAAGTAACCGCCGGCTCAGTGAAAGATGCGGTAAAAATGGCACTGACAGCCGGCGGTGATGTCATCACAGCTGGAACAGTCGGCTCAACGGAGTGAGCAACTGAACCAGCGGAAGCAGGCGCAGGCGCAGCCGCCTGGGTCGTCGCCTCAGGTAGGCTGACCAAGCCTACCGTCATGGGCGAAGGGGTACTCCTCTGCGCTCCACCCTGGAATGCGTAAACATCCACGCCTGCACAAAGAAGACAAGTGTTAATGATGGAAAACTATGAAGTTAAAAATAAAGTTTGTACTTACAGGTTTTCTTGAGCCTAAAAGTGCGGACAGGCGGGGATGAACCCGATGGAGCCGGCCTCTTCACGCCGCTCACCATTGTCATCCTGGGCTCTCCGGAGGTGACAGTCGTCGCAGCCTCCGGAGCGGTGGTCTTATCACCACCGGGGTTCCCCGCCACCTCCTCGCTCTCGGCCTCTGAGTCAGACCGAGGCACCGGATCGGCTGTGGAGGCCACCTTCTCCTTCCCCTTCCCGCCGGCAGCCTTCTTCTTCCGCACCAACGGAGGACCATCTGCGGATTCCTCATCAGAACATAAGATTAGAGGAATTCCAGCAGAGGTTTCAACATTGAGGGGTCGAGGGTTGAATAGCGCCTTACCTGGCCGCCTGGCGCTCAGGATCTCGTGGCCTAGCGGGTAGACCTCCACGAACCGATCCGCCGTTTGTTCTAGGATGGGCAACTCGTTCTCATCTAGAGCACGAGTACCCATCCGAGCGGGACTGTCAGCCTCCCGCGGATACAGGAGCGACTGCAAGTCGTTCCCCTTTGAAATAAACAGGAAAGAAGTTAGAAGAAATTCTAAATCAACAAAAAGAAAGAGAGCATACCGTAAGGAACAGAGTTCAAACCGTATTCGAGGACGATCGGGATCTTTCGCGCATCCGCACCCTTCCACACCCGGCTCATCCCGAGCATCACCATCCCGGACTCCGCAAACCGGTAAACCGGAGATTGGACTCGGGATATCTTCGAGAACCATTCCGCCTCCTGGTAGTTGGAGGCGTGAAGGCTTGGGAGAGCTTGCCCATTCTTAAATTTCATGGCAAGGGGGATGGCGCGAGCGGAGAGGTAGAAGAACTCCCGCTTCCACGAACGAAGACTGCGCTCGGTTGCGCAAATCTTCAAACCCTTGATTCGGGTTATCAGCGTATACCACCCCTGGATGCACCTCCAAGAGTAGAAGGTCATCAGGCGGTCGACGAAGGGCTCAATGCCCAGAATCCGGCACACCCACTCGAAGTGGCGAATCTTCGCGATCGCCATCGGGTGCACCTCGGTCAGGTGTACACCGTGCCTCTCTAGGACACGGTACACAAACTTTGTCAATGGGAACCTAAGATTCCCATAGACAAAGAATGCAGCATATACCCCGATCTTGCCTCTGGGGGCATCATACACCGTCTGATGGGGTTCAGGAAACTCAGGCTCGAGAGACTCGAGCATGAACTTCCTGACGATGTACTGATATAGATCGACAGGCAGAGCACACTGGCACTCGCCAGCAGTACTCTTGTCATCGGCGTACACCCCAGCCTCCTGGGCTGTAGCTTCGACATCGTGAGAAGACATCTTGCAGATGGAAGAAGAAAACGATTTCAAGAGAATGCTCGATTGAAAAGGTGAGTATTCGCCGGAAATCGTTAAAGATGAAGAGAAAAGTGAAAGTGTGGATTACAAAGAACCCTCTCCCCCTTTATATACTAATCGCAATTAATGCGATGAATTTAATGCGGAAGAGAGAGAAATCGAAGGTGCAATGAAACTATGACACGTGGCAAAAAGCAAGCTGGCAACAGCTGTTGAAAGGACGCGTACCATTAATTTCGCGGCCACGCGCCCGAAAAATCGCGCCCACGCGCCTGAAAAAGCGTCTGGAATGACCAGGTACTGTCACGTCACCATAACTTCCTGCACGTCCTGACACAGTCAGAAGAAACCGTCGCACGACGTTTCAGAGGTTTGGACTGTTCTTATCCTTTCACCAGCTCTTCGAATTTCAAAATTCAAAAAGATTCAAAAGTAAGCGGGAAAATACCCCTTACCTTGGCAACCAAGTAACCATAAGACGGGTGCGGGTACAGTGTTAAGGCAAAACCCTTCACATACTTAGCACCTGCAGGGAATTGAAGCCAAGAATACCTCGGCAACCAAGTAACCATAAGACGGGTGCGGGTACAGTGTTAAAGGCAAAACCCTTCACATACCTAGCACCCGCAGGGAATTGACGCCAGGAATACCTTGGAAGTAAAGTAACCGTAAGACGAGCGCGGGTACAGTGTCAAGGCAAAACCCTTCACATACCTAGCGCTCCGCAGGGAATTGAAACCAAGAAGGATCTTCTGGGCAATGCTTGCGGAAACGGAAATAACATCCCCGCATAGCGGGAACGTCGAGAACTACATTGTTTGAAGCTCCAGGATGGAATTGGTGGTTTTAACATAATTGATCACTATGTTCAAAACTACCAAAACCTCATGGAGAATCCACACAAGTGGGACTCAACGCTCCTGACTTGCGAGGAGGTTACAGACCTACCCGCATCATACCCAAAGATCAAGCAGGAAAGTCGGGAATTTCTGCAAGTGACAAGGACTTCCGCGGGAAGAATCCCCATGGAAAACCTTAAAACTAAACCCTTTTCAAAACCCTTTGCTTAAAGTCCAAAAGTTCACCTCACTTTATTAAACATTCATGAGAAGAATATTGGACTGGGGGGACTTGAAGAGGTAGGTCCCAGCAGAGCCCAGTTGGACCCGCAAGACTCACCTTGAAGAGAGACGTCTGCGCAGAAACCAACTGGATCCGCAGGACCCACCATGCTCAGAGACGTGACGTCCTTACGCGCAGTACGCAAGCTGTTCCCGCAGGAAATGCCTCCCAATGGTGAAGGACTCTGCCTGTTCCCGCAGCTGCGGATACAAGCCATCAGGGAAGGCCACCCGCGCAGCAAGGCTACACACACAAGGCACTTAGCTCTCAATCACTCAGTTGTCACCTGAAGGAATGAGCAAAGCCGGGAACAATCCCGCACAAAGGCGGGAGGGGGAATACTCCCGCCCAAAAGCCAGTCCGTACGATACGGGAAGGTCTTCTGTACTGTACCTGACGAGGTATGGGCAAAAGATCTGACCAAAGATACGACAGCTCATTGACAGCAGTATAGCGAGCAGCATGCTCTTGTACTGTATGTCACTATTAGCCGCTGCCTACTCACCAACTCCTGTCATACCACGTGCATAGCCGGCAGTTTGTGGAAAAGGAATAGTACACAGCAGGCCTGGTCACTGTCAGCCGCTGCCTACCCACCAACTACCAGCATGGCACGTGCGTAGGCCACAGTTGGTAGAACAGGAATACTATTCAGCCGGCCACACCTCCTTGGAAACCTACCTTCGGCTATAAATACCCCAAAAGGTATGATCATCTCATCTTATCATATTATCATCATATACTATCTCGTATTACATATTATACCTGATATCTGCTCTAGCAATCTCTTAATATACATTTATATTTAAAGAGCAATCTAGTCTGATTCTCACGCCGGAGGGTGGTCACAAGGAGGAACCCCCCCCCCCTTCTCAGTGACAAGCTCACGGTGTCTGTTTTGCAGGTTATCAGAAGAACCATCTTTGCCGGGTCTAACCCCTCGTGGGAAACATCTATCTAACCCCCAGGTTACCCGTAATCTGCCCGGGGTCCAGTTAGTGTTTCTTCACCCTAGAATGTGGTCGGCAGAATCAACCACAAAGACTTAGTTGATATATTTAACCTTTTGGACTAAATTCGCATTATTTGCAAAACCAAAAGGACAAAAATAAAAATGGCACTTTACTCTTAATTTGATGATATTCTTAAACTATAAGGGTGCCAATTTGGTGTTTATGGAAGGCAAAAAAAATTCGTTGGTGTTCGAAGGCAAACCAATCCATCTCAATAGTGTGGTGGACGAAATAAAATCCGCGACTACCAATTGGGCGAAGAATAGATCGAAGACGGAGGCTCCGACTTTGACAAACTGGAGGGGGTTTAATTCGTAGCTTGTTTTTTTTTTTTGTGTGTTGTGTTTTGTTGTTTTGATGGATTGTTCTCTTGGTTGATTGTGGGTCTAGCTTCTTGCTGAGCATGCTTCATTTTATTTTTAAATAAAATTCTCGATGGTTAAAAAAATAAAAATTAGTTGGTGGCCGCTAAAGAGTAACTATACATGATCACGTGTGCTTTTTAAGTTTTAACATTCCTATTCTCATCACAAGACACAATTGCAAAATTCGTTATTCTACATGATCAAGTCTTATAAAAGTCTACACATGTACACGTGTCAGAATGGCCTATCTCAAAATCATAAAAGGCCCCATTCTCTTCTTTTACATAATCCATTTCAGACGTTTTTACATGGAAATACATAAATAGTTTACTCTTAAAAAGTCTACAGGTGCATAAACCGGGTATTTTTAGGAACCGGGTTAGTAGAAAAAAAGTCAAAATCGGGTCGGGTAGGAACCGGTTTCGGGTATTTGACCGAGTTTTTTTCGAGTAGGGTTGGGTCGGAACCGGTTCCGGGTCAGATACACCAGGTCCGTAACCGGGTATTTCGTGCACTTCTACTGGCGGGCTCTACCATAGAGGTGTACAAAACCGGTTTTTTACTAACCGAACAGGTTTGGTATTTGCATATTCAAAACCACCCAAACCGGTATAAGACAAAGAAAACTGGTTTTAAAACTGGTTTAATTGTAAAATACCCAAACCGCTATACGAACCGACGGTTTGGTTCGTTTTGGAACCGGTTGGTAGAAACCGGTTTTAGAAACTAACTGGTTCGGTTCCTTATTCACCGGTTCTGAACTGGTTTTTTTGTACGCCTCTGCTCTACCATAAACCATTTAGAAACATTGGACCTAGGCTTAACAAAATTGTTGGAAGGGGATGATATTGGAACCTTTTGGGCTTTACACAATAATAGGAACTTTGAAAATCATATTCGACTTGATTTTGTTAAAAACTTAACTAAATATAATCAAACTTAAAACTTGGTTTTTAAATTGAATTCGAAAACTTATAGATTTCAGGGATCTTCTCTTCATACCTTTTTCTAGACCCGGACCAGACCCAATACATGTAGTATCCCTCTGCTATATCCGATAACCAAACTATTTAACAATAAATAGGGTTCGGGCATAACAAATCTCATGGGTTTTGTGGGTGTTACTAAGGGTGCAAACGAACCGAGCTGCTCGCGAACTACTCGAGATTGGCTCGTTAAAAATCTCGATCGAGCCGAGCGTAATCGAGCCCGGGCCGAGCTTTAGCTTAAAAGTAAGCTCGTTTTATAAACGAGCCCGAGCCCAAGCTCGAGCTTCACTTATCGAGCTCGAGCCGGCCCGCGAGCCTAAATAAGCCAGTCATTTATATATATTTTTAAAATTATATAGTTGATAATTATTAATTAATATGTATAACATTATGAAAAAATAAATAAAAATATAAATAATATATATTATTTTATACATAAAATTGTAATAGAAAAAAAATATACAAAAATAATTATAATTAAATAAAAAGTAATTGATAAATAATAAACGAGCCAAGCTCAAGCTTAAAAATATACTCACGGGCCGAGCTCGAGCTTTGAAAATAGAGCTCGAAACGAGCCTAGCTCGGGCTCGAGCTCTGTGTAAGTTAAACGAGCCGAGCTTGAGCCTAATTGAGCCCAAGTTCGGATCGACTCATTTGCATCCCTAGGTTTTACCCAGTTTATGCTCACCCCCACTTCATCTATCTTCCACAAAGCTAAAAAAAGGTTACAGAGAGATGCATGAGATGCAAAGGAATATTTTGTATAGGAAATTAGGTCATTAACTGTTTTAAAATAATTTGATTATAGATTATAACTAGAATTTTAGACTCGCGCGTTGCAGGGAACCACTAAACAGTATGAAAATTAAGTGTGGAAAGATTGGAACCGGTCACAATAACTAAACCGAACGTAAAACACGAAAAATAACACGTAAAACATATAATAGAATAACTAAGATTGATCAATAATATGATGAATTAAATATAATTCTACTTATTAATTATTCGGTAAGTTAAAAGACTGAATACTTATTATTTATTTTAAAATATTGTGATGGGAATTTTGATGCGAATGGAAAGATGAGAACCCAAATCTTGACTTAATAAAGGGTCACATGCACCAACGTATATGAAGAAACACTAACCGGACCCCGGGCAGATTACTGGTAACCTGGGGGTTAGATAGATGTTTCCCACGAGGGGTTAGACCCTTGGAAGATGGTTCTTCTGATAACCTGCAAAACAGACACCGTGAGCTCGTCACTGAGAAGGGGGGGGTTCCTCCTTGTGACCACCCTCCGGCGTGAGAATCAGACTAGATTGCTCTTTAAATATAAAAGTATATTAAGAGATTGCTAGAGCAGATATCAGGTATAATATGATGATAATGTAGTAAGATATGATAAGATGAGATGGTCATACCATTTGTGGTATTTATAGCCGAAGGTAGGTTTCCAAGGAGGTATGGCCGGCTGCAACAGTGTTCCTGTTCCACCAACAGTAGCCTACGCACGTGCCCTGCTGGTAGTTGGTGGGTAGGTAGCGGCTGATAGCGACCAGGCCTGCTGTATACTATTCATGTTCCACCAACTGACGGCTACGCACGTGGTATGGCAGTAGTTGGTGAGTAGGCAGCGGCTAATAGTGACATACAGTGCAGGAGCATGCTGCTCGCCATACTGTTGTCAATAAGCTGTCGTATCTTTAGTCAGATCTTTTTCCCATACCTCGTCAGGTACAGTACAGAAGATCTTCCTGTATCGTACGGACTGGCTTATTTGGGCGGGAGTATTCCCCCTCCCGCCCTTGTGCGGGATTGTTCCCGGCTTCGCTCATTCCTTCAGGTGACACTGAGTGATTGAGAGCTAAGTGCCTTGTGCGTGTAGCCTTGCTGCGCGGGTGGCCTTCCCTGATGGCTTGTATCCGAGGCTGCGGGAACAGGCGGAGTCCTTCACCATCGGGAGGCATTTCCTGCGGGACCAGCTTGCGTACTGCGCGTAAGGACGTCACGTCTCTGAGCATGGTTGGTCCTGCGGATCCAGTTGGTTTCTGCGCAGACGTCCCTCTTTTAGGTGAGTCTTGCGGGTCCAACTGGGCTTTGCTGGGACCTACCTCTTCAAGTCCCCCCAGTCCAATGTTCTTCTCATGAGTGTTTAATAAAGTGAGGTGAACTTTTGGACTTAAGCAGAGGGTTTTGAAAAGGGGTTTTCTAAGGTTTTCCATGGGGATTCTTCCCGCAGAAGTCCTTGTCACTTGCAGAAATGCCCGAGTTTCCTGCTTGGTCTTTGGGTATGATGCGGGCAGGTCTGTAACCTCCTCGCAAGTCAGGAGCGTTGAGTCCCACTTGTGTGGATTCTCCATGAGGTTTTGGTAGTTTTGAACATAGTGATCAATTATGTTAAAACCACCAATTCCATCCTGGAGCTTCAAACAACGTAGTTCTCGACGTTCCCGCTATGCGGGGATGTTATTTCCGTTTCCGCAAGCATTGCCCAGAAGATCCTTCTTGGTTTCAATTCCCAGCGGAGCGCTAGGTATGTGAAGGGTTTTGCCTTAACACTGTACCTGCGCTCGTCTTACGGTTACTTTACTTCCAAGGTATTCCTGGCGTCAATTCCCTGCGGGTGCTAGGTATGTGAAGGGTTTTGCCTTTACACTGTACACGCACCCGTCTTATAGTTACTTGGTTGCCGAGGTACTTGGCTTCAATTCCCTGCGGGTGCTAGGTATGTGAAGGGTTTTGCCTTAACACTGTACCCGCATCCGTCTTACGGTTACTTGTTCGCCAAGGTTTTCTTGGCTTCAATTCCCTGCGGGTGCTAGGTATGTGAAGGGTTTTGCCTTAACACTGTACTCGCATCCGTCTTACGGTTACTTGTTCGCCAAGGTTTTCTTGGCTTCAATTCCCTGCGGGTGCTAGGTATGTGAAGGGTTTTGCCTTAACACTGTACTCGCATCCGTCTTACGGTTACTTGTTCGCCAAGGTTTTCTTGGCTTCAATTCCCTGCGGGTGCTAGGTATGTGAAGGGTTTTGCCTTAACACTGTACTCGCACCCGTCTTATGGTTACTTGTTTGCCAAGGTAAGGGGTATTTTCCCGCTTACTTTTTAATATTTTCAAATTTTGAATTTTGAAATTTGAAAGGTTGGTGGAAAGATAGGAACAGTCCAAACCTCTGAAACGTCGTGCGACAGTTTCTTCTGACTGTGTCAGGACGTGCAGGAAGTTATGGTGACGTGACGTTATATGGTCATTCCAGACGCTTTTTTCAGGCGCGTGGGCGCGATTTTTCGGGCGCGTGGCCGCGAAATTACTGGCACACGTCCTTTCAACAGCTGTTGCCAGCCTGCTTTTTGCCACGTGTCATAGTTTCATTGCACCTTCGATTTCTCTCTCCTCCGCATTAAATTCACCGCATTAATTGCGATTAGTATATAAAGGGGGAGAGGCCTCTTTGTAATCCACACTTTCACCTTTCTTCTTCTTCTTAGTGATTTCTGGCAAATACTCCCCTTTTCAGGCAAACATTTTCCCGAAATCACTTTCTTCTTTCTGCAAAATGTCTTCTCATGATGCTGAAGCTGTAGCCGACGATAGGAGTACTGCTGGCGAGTGCCAGTGTGCTCTACCTGTCGATCAGTACCAGTACATCGTCAGGAAGTTCATGCTTGAGTCTCTTGAGCCTGAGTTTCCTGAATCCCACCAGACTGTGTACGATGCCCCCAGTGGCAAGATCGGGGTATATGCTGCATTCTTTGTTTATGGGAACCTTAGGTTCCCATTGACAAAGTTTGTGTACCGTGTCCTGGAGAGGCACGGTGTGCACCTGACCTAGGTGCATCCGATGGCGATTGCCAAGGTCCGGCACTTCGAGTGGGTGTGCCGGATTCTGGGTATTGAGCCCTACGTGGACCGCCTGATGACCTTCTATACTTGGAGGTGCGTCCAGGGGTGGTACACCCTGACAACCCGTATTAAGGGTTTGAAGATCTGCGTGACCGAGCGCAGTCTCCGATCGTGGAAGCGGGAGTTCTTCTACATTTCTGCCCGCGCCATTCCCATTGCCATGAAGTTTAAGAAGGGGCAAGCGCTTCCGAGCCTTCACGCTTCCAGCTACCAGGAGGCGGAGTGGTTCGCGAAGATATCCCGGGTCCAATCTCCGGTTTACCGGTTTGCGGAGTCCGGGATGGTGATGCTGGGGATGAGCCGGGTATGGAAGGATGCGTCCCGGTTTCCCATCCTTCTCGAATACGGTTTGAACTCTATTCCTTATGGTATGTCTTGTCTTTATTGCTGATATTAGTTTGTCTTCTAACTGTTTCTTTTCTTTCAGAGGGGAATGACTTGGAGTCGCTCCTGTACCCGCGGGAAGCTGACGGTCCCGTGCGGGTGGGCACTCGTGCTTTAGACGAGAATGAGTTGCCCATCCTAGAGCAAACGGCGGATCGGTTTGTGGAGGTCTATCCGCCGGGCCAAGAGATCCTGAGCCACCGGCGGCCAGGTAAGGCGATATTCTATCCTCAACCCCTCAATGCTGTACCTGCTGCTGGATTTCCTTACATCCTGTCTTCTTCTGAGGAATCCGCAGATGGTCCTCCGCTGGTGCGGAAGAAGAAGGCTGCCGGCGGGAAAGGGAAGGAGAAGGTGGCCTCCACAGCTGATCCGGTGCTTCTATCTGACACCGAGTCAGATAGTGAAGAGGTGGCAGGGAACCCCGGTGGTGAGAAGACCACTGCTCCGGAGGCTACGACTGTTACCTCCGGAGAACCAACGACGACGGTGACCGGCGTCAAGAGACCGGCCCCATCGGGCTTGTCCCCGCCCGTCCGTACGTTCAGGCTCAAGAAAACCCGTAAGTACAAACATCCTTGTCTTTGTAGATTTTACTAAATTTATTTAAACACTTATCTTCTTGTGCAGGCGTGGATGTTGACGCATTCCAGGGTGAAGTACCGAGTAGTACCTCTCCGCCGATGACGGTAGGCTTGGTCAGCCTACCTGAGGCGTCGACCCAGGCGCCTGCGCCTGGTCCCGCTGGTTCAGTTGCTCACTCTGAGCCGACTGTTCCAGCCGAGTTTACGCCACCCGCCGGCCGTGAGTGCGATTTTTACGGCGTCCTTCACCGAGCCGGCGGTTACGATTGCTGCGGATTCTGCGGCAGCGACTGCGGCGGCTGCCACCATGCCCCCGCCACCGGCACCGACGGCCGGCTCATCAGGTACGCATGGGAGTACTCGCCAATCCTTGCCACCTTCCCATCTGCCTGACCTTTTGGATGGGTTTCCTTTGGGTTCAGGTGATGGGTTCGGCGGCTATCGGCCTGTTATAGACCCTACAGGTGCGTAGGGTTCCTTTGGCCCTTTTTCACTTTTATTTTTATCATCTTTTCCTAACTTCTTTTTTGTTTTTTGCAGTGTCGGATTCCAATGAAGTGTATGTTCCGCGATGGAACATACGCCGAGGAACAACCCTTCGTACCCCTGTGGAGTGCGTGGAATGGGCTCGCCACGCTGCTCCCCATGGTGCGTTGGGGGAAGCCATGGCTAGCTACCAGGAGGGTAGGCTAACCAATGAGCTTCGGGTTCTCCAAGCCCGGATGCAGCCGCGCGTCGAGCTGCTTTGTGGTGAAAACGACAAGTTGAAAGCAGCTCGCGCCAAGGACGTATCTCAGGCGCGGGCTCTTCGGGAGGAGAACCAACGGTTGGCCGCAGCTGCTGCGGAGAAGGAGAAGGCCTTCAAGGCCCTCGAGGTTGAAGTTCAAGCGCGACTCGAGGCCCGCTCCAAGGCTGCCCAAGCTGTTAACGAACAGCTTCGGCTGGCTAAGGAGACTGCTAGGAACGCAACTGAGAGGGCCACCAAGGCTGAGGCCGTTTCTGAGCCTTTACGCGTGGAGAACGAGGAGCTCAAGGCCAAATTAGAGGCTCTCCAACGTGCTCATGATGCCTTGGCCATGGAAGATGCCAAGAAGCTCCAAGAGATCCTGGACCAGAGGGGCGTGCTTGACCATACCGAGCGGAAGCTTAAGGGCGTTGAAGAGGCTGCTGCAAAGGAAGTGCAACTTGCCAACCTCAATAAAAGCGAAGCCGAACGCGCCTGCACCCAAGCCCTGGTTGCCAAGGAATGGCTTCTTCGAGAAGCGTTGCCTCAGGTATTTTAGCTTTACGTCTTCACGCTTTCCTTTGTTCATAGAAAAGGTGTTTGACACTTGTATTTTCTTTGTAGGTTGTGCATCGGGTCTTCTCAGAGACATCCTACGACGATGCTATGAGTGCAGCCCTCAATGCTTCTCACGAGGATGGGGAACGGGCTGGCTTCCTGCTTGGTCTAGGGTTCGTTGAGAAAGGCTTCCCGCCTTCCAACTTCCCTTTGTACAATGTTGATACTGAAGCCATATATGACCAGGCAGTAAATCAATACGCCGCCTTCCCGCATCCAGTGGTGGAGAAGGTGAACCAAGTAGCTGCTGCTGATGATGGGTTAGCTGTCCTTAAAGCCTTCCTCGAACCGCCTCGTTCTTCTGATGGAGCGGGTCCAAGTGGAGGCGGCCCTGAGGCTTGATCCTGAAGATCCCTTCCCATTGCTAGGATAGTCTTGTACGGGTGTATTTATTTTTCTTTTCGTAGGCGGGTAGTTATGTGACATCTGCCCTGATCCGACCCGACCCAGGTACCCGTTTCTCTGACCCGATCTCTTTCTTTTATGATTTAATATTTATTTATACTTATATTTTACTTTTAATAATAATATATATATTTTCCTTCCCGCCTCTTTCTCTCTCTTTCTTTCCGCCGTCCCGTCCCTCTCCTTCTCTCTTTCCGCCTTCTTTTCCCTCTTGTCGCCGTCCCGCCCTTACGCCTTGTTTCCCTCTTTTTCTTCTAACTCTTTGCTTGTCCTTTGGTTCTTCCCGCCTAAGGTTGTCTGCGCAGCTTCACGCGCCAGACCCCTTACAAGGAATCCTGCGTGAAGACCACCTGTTTCAGCGATACGCGAGACGAACTCTTCTCGCAGCGCGCTAAGAACGGTAGTTCTTCCCGCGACGCGCTAAGGATTTGTAGTTCTTCTCGCAGCGCGCTAAGAATCGTAGTTCATCCCTCGACGCGCGAAGAATTATAGTTCTTCCCGCGGCGCGCTAGGAATTTTAGTTCCTCCCGCGGCGCGCTAAGAAATGTGATTCTTCCCGCGGCGCGCTTAGAAATGTAGTTCTTTCCGCGACGCGTTAAGGTTAGTTCTGTCTGCCTTCGCGCTCGCGCTCTCTTGACCTTTTGTGTCAGCCTTCTCGCGCTAAACCCTTTGAGTTTTCTTCTGTTTAATCTAGCCGTTTGCTTTTGTGTTGTCTTATCTTTTGAGCTGTTGACCTAATCTGCTTTATGTCTGAAAAGCCACTTTTGGCGCAGCATGCGCACCAACCCCATTGGTTGGCAGAAAAAGTGACTGACATTATCTTTGGAGATCTGCTTTTTCCATGCCTGACCTGTACCTTTATCTGAACCGCCCATGCCTTTTTTTACTGTTCCCTGTCAGCTTTATCTTGCCTCTGCAGCTGCCATATCTTTCCATATCTTTTGCTTTTGGATTCTTATGCTTTTTGATATCTTTTGCTTGATCCTGTTAAAGATCTTTTCCCCTTTTCTAGGGATTATGTCTCCTAGGGTTTTCCTATAAATAATAATGTTATTTTCTTAACACTACACACACAAACACTTAATCTCTCCTGTTCTCTTGCTCCTTGCTCTCTCTGCCGTCTTCCTCTCTGCCTCCGTCTTCCTCCCTGTTATGCCCTGCTTTTCCGGTAATATATATATATTGTATATAATAATTTACTTATTAATTATGCTAACTTATAATCAAGACTTAAAACAAATCATTAAAACAATAATCTTATTTATAGGTTAACTTGTGCTTGTTTAAAGTTGGTTCTTGCTTTATCTTACACCGCATCGTTTATCAAGTGAGTAATCTCGTACCTAATCCCTTTTTGCTTTTAATGTTTTGGGATGTTCATGTGTTCATACAAACTTAGAGTCTTAAACTGTTTATGAACTTTAGTCGCGCAGTATCCCATGTGTTGAGGACGTAGACTTGGCTGTTTATTTGTATGTGTGGATCATTAACCGTCTTGTCGGTCTATTCCGCAGTTTTCATGGTACCATTAGATGAACACGGGAGAACTATCGTTTATGATTTTCTCTTTTGTTTGCACATGCACAGTTTGTCTTGTTTGTGAGCTCAATTGTGAGCACTGGCAGTCTTATGAATCTTAGAGTTGGTCCCGATCAGATTACACCCTTGTTGAAAACCAGACATACACATGTTGCGCGCAGATTTATGGTTATCTATGTATTGTATTAAACTTGATTTCTCACCAACACGCAAGTGTTTGACGTTTATTTTAACACATGTTCAGGTTTGCAGTAGCTGTTTTGGAGCTTGTGGACACATAGGAAGTTTTCTTTATTTTGGACCTAGATTAAAATGTATCAAGACAAGCTATTGCTGTTCGAATATTTTGATTTATAATATATTGATTTATGATGATTTATGTTATCTTACTTTTACCTTGCGCGTGCGCGAATGAATGTATTTATTAAATATTGACACCCAATAGTGTCACGAGTAATGAAACAATATGTGGCGCCCCGATGTATAATCCGCCTTTGGTCGGGGTGTTACAGATTGGTATCAGAGCTCCGTGACTTTAGGATAGGTGGTTAGACGTAACGGCCTAGAATACCTAAGAGTCCCTTCTCGCGCATGAGAGAAATCTCATGTTTGCGCGCTTATTGTTAATTACTCGTTATTTATGAATATGCTCGCGCTTGCGCAGTATATGATTTTATGTTTTATTCCGCGATATTTCGATTTTTGTTGAATTTCGATTTTTATTGATTTTTCTTACATATTCGTTTGTTGGGTTTGAAAATCCGAAAAGTCATGGTGATACATGAATAGTTGATTTTCAATTTCCATTTACGATTATGTTCTGAGGTTGGAGACTTGAAAAGTCATGGTGATACATGAATTGTCAACCTCCAATACTCATTTCCTTGTATATTTTATATTGAAGATTGAAAAGTCATGGTGATACATGAATCGTCAATCTCCAATACTTGTTTGCTCGTATATTTTAAATTGGGAATTCGGAAAGTCATGGTGATACATGAATTGTCGATTCTTGATTCGAATTTGCTACCTTTATTAAGTCTGCATTTAGGGTCATTTATTTTACTTTAACTTTTGATAGTATCTAACTCTGCGAAACCAAGCTTTATAAAGTTATACTTTGCGATAAAACCAAGATATTAACTAAAAATTAAAATTTTTATAGAATGCCTCCGCTATCTCGCCGATTTCAGAGAAGAGAAGCCTCGCGCATGCGTAGACAGCAACGTTCCCAGGAAATGGCCGCCGCAATAACCCAAGCTTTGAGCCAAAACAATACCAACACCTCTGGTTACAACATTAAGTCCTTTAACGCGGGTAACCCTCCAAAGTTCACAGGTCTTGAAGGAGCCACCGTGATGCTCCAGTGGCTTGAGAAAATAGAAAACACTTTCCTCCACACCCAATGCCCCTCAGACAGACGAACCCTGTATGCTTCCAGTGTCCTGGAATCTAGAGCGCTTACATGGTGGAATGGAGTAGCTCATGCGCGTGGCGCAGAAGCTGCTTCCAGCATGCTCTGGGAGGAATTTAAGGAAATTCTGACGCGAGAATTCTGCCCTCCCAACGAAGTTAAGCGCCTGGAGGAAGAATTCTGGAACTTGAAGCAATACAGCGGTGAAGCGCGCGAGTACGCGACGCGCTTCCATGAACTAAGCCTGCTTGTCCCTCACCTTGTTACCCCTTCCCGCCGAGCCATCGAGAAATTCCTTGGGGGTCTCCCCATGGAAATTCAAGATTCTGTATGGGCCAGAAACCCAGTAACCCTCTCTGACGCCATCGAGTTGGCCGCAGTGCTCAGCGACAACCATGTCAGAGCAGGAACCCTGTTCCTGCGGGGAACAGAAAAGACCAAAATCACCAAGACTGTTCCTGAACCAACAGAAACCAAACCAGAACCCTCAAACCGTAACAACCTCAAGCGCAGGCGCAAGGCCTATGCGCTTACCAACACGCCCATTGTCCAGCAACCCATCTATCAACCTCCAGTTTACGCGCCTAACCCTCTGTCAGCTTACCCAACACCTCCTGTAGTCCACAACTATGCCCTAACCAATCCCGCACTCCCTGCCCCGCCAACTAAGAAACCTTACACAGGAAACCATCCCTTTTGCCCAACCTGTAGATTTCACCACCCAACCCAAACCCCGTGTCGACTTTGTAACCGATGTGGCCGTACTGGTCACACTGCTGAAAACTGTAGAGTCCTTCTCGCCAATCCAATTGCGCCAACACCACCAGTCTACCCGCAGAACCCACAACTAACCTACCAAAACCCACGACCCAGATCGTGCTTTAACTGCGGTGATCCCAGTCATTTCCGGAACGCGTGCCCAAGGCTACAAGTGCAAATCACACAAGCGAATCCGGTGAACCAGATTTCGAACCAAGTAACGCGTGGACGAGCTTTTAACATAACCGCGCACCAAGCGCAAGCGAATAATGACGTAGTTAATGGTACATTTTTGCTTAACGGATTTTATGCTTCTGTACTTTTTGATACTGGCGCCGATCGAAGTTTTATCTCTCGCGCCTTCGAGCAGAAGCTTGCGCGACCGCGCAACGATTTAAAAGAAGATTTTTCAGTTGAATTGGCTAATGGTGAAACTGTTTTAATAAACTCAGTGATTAAAGATTGCACGCTTAACCTTAACGAAAACGATTTTCTGATCGACCTCATCCCCATGCCTCTTGGGAGCTTTGATGTTATTATTGGTATGGACTGGCTTACGCATAATCGCGCCGAAGTTATTTGCGCCAAGAAGATGATTCGCATACCTCGAGAAAATGGTGATCTTCATATTTACGGCGAGAAACCCTCCCGCGGTCTTAAGCTTATGTCTTGCGCCGAAGCCCAAAGGCTTATGCGGAAGAAGTGTGTTGCATTCTTAGCCCATGTGGTTAAACCTGCTGAAGAGAAGAAGCTTCGCGATATCCCTGTTGTGCGTGATTTCCCTGAAGTTTTTCCTGATGATCTTCCTGGTATCCCTCCCGCTCGTGAAGTCGAGTTTCGTGTTGATCTTGTCCCTGGTGCTTCCCCCGTAGCTAAATCTCCTTACCGTCTTGCACCCGCTGAGATGCAAGAATTGGCCAGCCAACTTCAAGAGTTGACTGCTAAAGGATTCATTCGCCCTAGCTCTTCGCCCTGGGGTGCTCCGGTGTTGTTCGTTAAAAAGAAAGATGGATCGTTCCGCATGTGTATTGATTACCGCGAGTTGAACAAACTCACCATTAAAAACCGGTATCCTTTACCGCGTATTGACGACCTCTTTGATCAACTCCAAGGTGCCTCTTGTTTTTCCAAGATCGATCTCCGCTCTGGCTATCACCAGTTGCGCATCCGCGATGAAGATGTTCCGAAGACTGCTTTTCGAACTCGTTATGGCCATTTTGAATTCTTGGTCATGTCCTTCGGTTTAACCAACGCACCCGCCGTTTTCATGGATCTAATGAATCGGGTGTGTAGGCCTTTCTTGGACCATTTTGTGATCGTGTTTATCGATGATGTTCTGGTGTATTCTAAGACCAAGGCCGAGCATGAGCAACATCTCCGATTGGTATTGCAAAAGCTTCGAACCGAGCAACTCTATGCTAAGCTTTCCAAGTGTGAATTTTGGTCGGATGAAGTACAGTTTCTTGGTCATGTTGTAAACAAGATGGGTATTCATGTCGACCCATCCAAGATTGAAGCAATCAAGAACTGGATCACGCCATCCTCTCCTACCGAGATCCGTTCCTTTCTGGGCTTAGCTGGTTACTACCGGCGATTTATTTCGAACTTCTCAAAGATCGCTTTGCCTTTAACAGCTCTAACGCACAAAGGTAAACCGTATATTTGGGGCTCGAAGCAAGAAGAAGCCTTTCTAACGCTCAAGCGTCTGTTGTGTGAAGCTCCTGTTCTTGCGTTACCTGAGGGTAATGATGATTTTGTCGTGTATTGCGATGCATCCAACCAAGGTCTCGGTTGTGTTCTTATGCAACGAGGCAAGGTTATCGCTTACGCATCAAGGCAACTTAAGGTTCATGAAAAGAATTATACAACTCACGACCTCGAACTTGGTGCAGTTGTTTTTGCCTTGAAGATCTGGAGACACTACCTTTATGGTACTAAGTGTATCCTTTACACTGACCATAAAAGCCTTCAGCATATCTTTGATCAAAAGGAACTCAACATGAGGCAACACCGATGGAACGAACTCATCAGCGATTACGATTGTGAGATCCGGTATCATCCTGGTAAGGCTAATGTGGTAGCCGATGCGCTCAGCCGAAAACCCTGCCAGCTTAACTGTATCTTGCCGCGCACCCAGCTTCACTTCGCGCCGATTCAAAGCAACCTTGAATCGCGTATTCGTGACGCGCAGCGCGCATCCATCAGTAATGGTAACCTTCGCGCCGAGTTAGCGTGTGGCGCGGAAGCGCACTTTGTCCCTAATCTGAGTGGAATTCTCTGCTATCTCAATCGCATCTGGATTCCCTTTGATGAGAATCTTCGCGCTGATATCCTGAGTGAAGCGCACAAATCTCGATATTCTATTCATCCTGGCGCTGATAAGATGTACAAGGATTTGCGCATTACTTATTGGTGGCCCGGTATGAAAAAGGATATTGCTGTGTTCGTAGCTAAATGTCTGACTTGTTCTAAAGTGAATGCTGAACACCAACGCCCATCTGGTTTGCTCGAACAACCAGAAATTCCTACGTGGAAATGGGAAAGTATAGCGATGGACTTTATTACCAAGTTACCTTTGACAGCAAGCAAACATGATAGCATTTGGGTAATAGTGGATCGTTTGACTAAGTCTGCTCACTTTCTGCCCATTCGTGAAAACTACCGTGTTGAGCAACTCGCGCAGCTTTATGTCAAGGAAATTGT
This sequence comes from Bidens hawaiensis, assembly GCF_021521415.1. Taxonomy (NCBI): domain Eukaryota; kingdom Viridiplantae; phylum Streptophyta; class Magnoliopsida; order Asterales; family Asteraceae; genus Bidens; species Bidens hawaiensis. The sequence continues at coordinate 33,341 of NW_027505889.1, read as the reverse complement.
CTGCCGCCATGGCACTCCTTTGAGCATCATATCCGATCGCGATGGCCGTTTTATATCTCGCTTTTGGAAATCTCTCCAATCTGCGCTAGGAACTCGCTTGGACATGAGTACGGCATATCATCCTCAGACTGACGGACAGTCTGAGCGAACTATTCAAACTCTTGAGGATATGCTCCGATCTTGTGTTCTTGATTTTGGAGGTAATTGGGATTCACACCTGCCTTTGATCGAGTTCTCTTATAATAACAGCTATCATTCCAGTATTGGTATGGCCCCATTTGAAGCACTTTACGGTCGTAAGTGCCGCTCCCCGATTTGTTGGAACGAAGTGGGTGAAACTCAAATCACAGGACCCGAACTTGTTCAAGAGACAACCGATAAAATCGCCAAGATCCGTGATCATCTGCTGACTGCTAGAAGCCGACAGAAGAGTTACGCAGATCGCAGACGAAAGCCTCTCGAATTTCAAGTTGGTGATCTTGTTCTCCTCAAAGTGTCGCCTTGGAAGGGTGTTGTCCGCTTTGGGAAGAAAGGTAAGCTTGCTCCTCGTTATGTTGGTCCATTCAAGATTCTCGCGCGTGTGGGAAAAGTTGCCTACAGACTTGACCTGCCACCCGCGCTCAGTAATGTGCATCCAACGTTCCATGTATCCAATCTCAAGAAGTGTTTAGCTGACGAGAACCTTCACATTCCACTTGATGAAGTTCAAGTTGATGAAACTATGCATTTCGTTGAGAAGCCTGTTGAGATTATGGATCGCGAGGTTAAGCAAACCAAGCGCAGTCGTATCCCTATTGTTAAGGTTCGCTGGGAGTCCAAGCGCGGAGCCGAGTTTACATGGGAAAGGGAAGATCAAATGAAGATCAAGTACCCGCACCTGTTCTCTGCGCAACCTACTTCGAGATAAATTTCGGGACGAAATTTCTTAAAGTAGGGGAGACTGTGACATCTGCCCTGATCCGACCCGACCCAGGTACCCGTTTCTCTGACCCGATCTCTTTCTTTTATGATTTAATATTTATTTATACTTATATTTTACTTTTAATAATAATATATATATTTTCCTTCCCGCCTCTTTCTCTCTCTTTCTTTCCGCCGTCCCGTCCCTCTCCTTCTCTCTTTCCGCCTTCTTTTCCCTCTTGTCGCCGTCCCGCCCTTACGCCTTGTTTCCCTCTTTTTCTTCTAACTCTTTGCTTGTCCTTTGGTTCTTCCCGCCTAAGGTTGTCTGCGCAGCTTCACGCGCCAGACCCCTTACAAGGAATCCTGCGTGAAGACCACCTGTTTCAGCGATACGCGAGACGAACTCTTCTCGCAGCGCGCTAAGAACGGTAGTTCTTCCCGCGACGCGCTAAGGATTTGTAGTTCTTCTCGCAGCGCGCTAAGAATCGTAGTTCATCCCTCGACGCGCGAAGAATTATAGTTCTTCCCGCGGCGCGCTAGGAATTTTAGTTCCTCCCGCGGCGCGCTAAGAAATGTGATTCTTCCCGCGGCGCGCTTAGAAATGTAGTTCTTTCCGCGACGCGTTAAGGTTAGTTCTGTCTGCCTTCGCGCTCGCGCTCTCTTGACCTTTTGTGTCAGCCTTCTCGCGCTAAACCCTTTGAGTTTTCTTCTGTTTAATCTAGCCGTTTGCTTTTGTGTTGTCTTATCTTTTGAGCTGTTGACCTAATCTGCTTTATGTCTGAAAAGCCACTTTTGGCGCAGCATGCGCACCAACCCCATTGGTTGGCAGAAAAAGTGACTGACATTATCTTTGGAGATCTGCTTTTTCCATGCCTGACCTGTACCTTTATCTGAACCGCCCATGCCTTTTTTTACTGTTCCCTGTCAGCTTTATCTTGCCTCTGCAGCTGCCATATCTTTCCATATCTTTTGCTTTTGGATTCTTATGCTTTTTGATATCTTTTGCTTGATCCTGTTAAAGATCTTTTCCCCTTTTCTAGGGATTATGTCTCCTAGGGTTTTCCTATAAATAATAATGTTATTTTCTTAACACTACACACACAAACACTTAATCTCTCCTGTTCTCTTGCTCCTTGCTCTCTCTGCCGTCTTCCTCTCTGCCTCCGTCTTCCTCCCTGTTATGCCCTGCTTTTCCGGTAATATATATATATTATATATAATAATTTACTTATTAATTATGCTAACTTATAATCAAGACTTAAAACAAATCATTAAAACAATAATCTTATTTATAGGTTAACTTGTGCTTGTTTAAAGTTGGTTCTTGCTTTATCTTACACCGCATCGTTTATCAAGTGAGTAATCTCGTACCTAATCCCTTTTTGCTTTTAATGTTTTGGGATGTTCATGTGTTCATACAAACTTAGAGTCTTAAACTGTTTATGAACTTTAGTCGCGCAGTATCCCATGTGTTGAGGACGTAGACTTGGCTATTTATTTGTATGTGTGGATCATTAACCGTCTTGTCGGTCAATTCCGCAGTTTTCATGGTACCATTAGATGAACACGGGAGAACTATCGTTTATGATTTTCTCTTTTGTTTGCACATGCACAGTTTGTCTTGTTTGTGAGCTCAATTGTGAGCACTGGCAGTCTTATGAATCTTAGAGTTGGTCCCGATCAGATTACACCCTTGTTGAAAACCAGACATACACATGTTGCGCGCAGATTTATGGTTATCTATGTATTGTATTAAACTTGATTTCTCACCAACACGCAAGTGTTTGACGTTTATTTTAACACATGTTCAGGTTTGCAGTAGCTGTTTTGGAGCTTGTGGACACATAGGAAGTTTTCTTTATTTTGGACCTAGATTAAAATGTATCAAGACAAGCTATTGCTGTTCGAATATTTTGATTTATAATATATTGATTTATGATGATTTATGTTATCTTACTTTTACCTTGCGCGTGCGCGAATGAATGTATTTATTAAATATTGACACCCAATAGTGTCACGAGTAATGAAACAATATGTGGCGCCCCGATGTATAATCCGCCTTTGGTCGGGGTGTTACAAGTTACCCGGCCATTCTTGTAATAATTCATTTGTGAAATATTAATCTTTTTGCGTATGAGATTGTTATTTCCTTCTTTGGGTTCCTTGCTTTATAAACTTATGACTTGCATACTTAGTTTAAATTAGCAATTTTCCAAGTGTTTAGAATAAGTTAACCTGTTGAACGTGGTTGATAATGGGTTAAAGTTTTGCTTCCTCTTTCGTGATTGTGCGGGTAGAACCGTCACTTGCACTTAGTAGGATGGCTAAACTTTAACCTTCATCTGACCTGCGTGTAGGTTTTCCTCATCTTTTGAGGATAAGTTAACCTTTGAACGTGGTTGATAATAGGTGTGAAGTTTTGCTTCCTCTTTCGTGATTGTGCGGGTAGAACCGTCACTTGCACTTAGTAGGGTGGCAAAACTTTACCCTTATCTGACCTGCGTGTAGGTTTTCCTCATCCTTTGAGGATAAGTTAACCTTTGAACGTGGTTGATAATAGGTGTGAAGTTTTGCTTCCTCTTTCGTGATTGTGCGGGTAGAACCGTCACTTGCACTTAGTAGGATGGCAAAACTTTACCCTTATCTGACCTGCGTGTAGGTTTTCCTCCTTTGAGGATAAGTTAACCTTTGAACGTGGTTGATAATAGGTGTGAAGTTTTGCTTCCTCTTTCGTGATTGTGCGGGTAGAACCGTCACTTGCACTTAGTAGGATGGCAAAACTTTTACCCTTATCTGACCTGCGTGTAGGTTTTCCTCATCCTTTTTAAGAATTTTGTTTTGAACCGTTCGACGCGCGGTTGTCAATAGGTTAGTGTTCAGTTTCCTTTAATGATTCATGCGGATAGACCGGCACTTTCATTTAATGGGATAATTGAACTCTTCCCCTTCAACTGACCTGCGTGAAGGTTTGCCACGTTATTGGGTTCGTGCGGGTAGGACCGCCTTCCCACGCAACGACTTCACGTAATGTGAATGCCGTTACCAGTGTTGCATAGTTTAACCGTTCGACGCGCGGTTGTTGATAGGTTATTATTCAGTTTCCTCGTTATGATTGGTGCGGATAGACCGGCACTTTCATTTTTGGGTGCTGAACTTTTTCCCCTTCAACTGACCTACGTGAAGGTTTGTCACGTTATTGGGTTCGTGCGGGTAGGACCGCCTTCCCACGCAATGACTTCACGTAATTATGCGGTGAAAACCGGCATATTAGTGTTCAGAAAAGTATAAATGTAAAATCATCAGCTTCGATGTTCTTAAAGAGAATCATTTCCATTAGAAGTGGCTCTTGGCCTTTTCTTTACAAATTGGAATTGATTTACATGCAAACTGTGTAAATGAGCTCCCTTCCATCATGTTGGGATGGGAGTGCCATCGAGCCGATACGCACCTGGTTCGGGATCTCGTTCTTTACGCAGCATGTAGTCTCGATATCGAAGCTGGAATTTTGATTCGTGTTTTCCCCAGCTGGGGTTCTACACGCACCCGCCTGCTCAGCTTTTATTGCGCCACGAGGTGCGCGAGCGTCCCATCTCTGACAAATGCTTCAACCATGTCTTTTACGTCTGTGCATTCTTCAGTGTTGTGGCCTTTTGTCTTGTGAAAGTCACAGTATTTGCTCCGATCAGCATCGTGACGATGTCGGATTATTGGAGGCTTTGGCCACGGGAGCTCTTCAGTGGCGAATATCTCAGTGACGCTTTTGCTGAGCGGCGTCCATCTGGAGTTCCGGTGCGGGTGTGCATTATCCCTTCCGCTCAATCGATGTTGCAAGCCGGATGAGGTGTCAAAGTTTACCCTTGACTGCCAAATGCCTTGCTTCCGCTTTTTATTTAGTCGGGCGGTGAGGACGTTGTCTTCTCTCGTCTTCTGAGTGTAGAGGTTTGTGCTCTGTGGGAGATCTCTACCCAGTTGCTTCTCCGTTTCCGCATAGCGTTTTGCTGCTGTCATGATGGCATCCCATGTGGATGGCATGCCATCTTTACCCGTTAGGGTGCGGATGAGCTCTGGGTCATGCGCGCCCTGGATGAAGGCAGCGCGAACAAGATCTTCGCTGATATTGCCCAAACTTAGCTTCTTTGAGTTGAAACGAGTGATGAAGTTTCGCAGAGATTCATCTTCTTCTCGTATGCATTTGAGGATTGTCCATTGCTCCTCGGTATACTTTCGTTGCTGGCTGAAGTGTTGGCTAAACTTCTGCTGGAAGTCTGCCCAGTCGTAGATGTGGTTGACCGGTAGACGATCAAACCAAGCTCTAGCAGCCCCAACAAGGGTCATTTGGAACATGTAGCACCACGTGGGTTCCGTCCAATTGCTGACGGTTGCCCCAGCTATGAATCTGTTCAAATGATCGTCTGGATCAGATATACCGTCATATGTGCCTATGTTAGGCATTTGTTTGGCACTCTTTGGGGCGATTGCTTCCGCAATGTCCCTTGCAAATTTGGACGTTCCCGCATTTGCTACGTTTGGTCTGAACGTTTTGGAGAAGTCTCGTGGACTTCCACCTGTGCTTTTTGGTTTGAAGGCTTGTCCAAAATGCCTTTTCGGTTGGGATTCCATTTCCTTACGCTTCCCTTTTGCCCTATGGCGAGGGTTCGCGTCGGAGTCGGATTCCTCCGAGTCATCCAAGTAATCTTCGAATTCGTCAGCCTGTTGGACGGAACGCAAGCGTTCGTCCAACTCAGCCTGGAATTCCTTTTGTCGTGCCTCCGCCCATGCCTTGACTTCATCGAGAGTTTGGCGGGGGAGTCTTCGTTTCTCAACCTGGGTATCAGTGGATCCCAGTAGGCGATCATTTACTGCACTTGCCCCAGCCTGAGTAACTGGGGTAGTGTTCGTAAAATTTACTTCACTTGCCCCGGCTTGGGTAACCGGGGTAGTGTTTGTAAAAACTGTGTTACCGGCGTTCATCCCAGTAGCTGGGGTTGTGGTTACCGGAATTTCTCTAACCATCTTTGTAGAAGTTTGAAAAAACTGGAGAAAAATAAAGTTCTAGCTTTATGCACGGATGGCGCCAATGAAGAAACACTAACCGGACCCCGGGCAGATTACTGGTAACCTGGGGGTTAGATAGATGTTTCCCACGAGGGGTTAGACCCTTGGAAGATGGTTCTTCTGATAACCTGCAAAACAGACACCGTGAGCTCGTCACTGAGAAGGGGGGGTTCCTCCTTGTGACCACCCTCCGGCGTGAGAATCAGACTAGATTGCTCTTTAAATATAAAAGTATATTAAGAGATTGCTAGAGCAGATATCAGGTATAATATGATGATAATGTAGTAAGATATGATAAGATGAGATGGTCATACCATTTGTGGTATTTATAGCCGAAGGTAGGTTTCCAAGGAGGTATGGCCGGCTGCAACAGTGTTCCTGTTCCACCAACAGTAGCCTACGCACGTGCCCTGCTGGTAGTTGGTGGGTAGGTAGCGGCTGATAGCGACCAGGCCTGCTGTATACTATTCCTGTTCCACCAACTGACGGCTACGCACGTGGTATGGCAGTAGTTGGTGAGTAGGCAGCGGCTAATAGTGACATACAGTGCAGGAGCATGCTGCTCGCCATACTGTTGTCAATAAGCTGTCGTATCTTTAGTCAGATCTTTTTCCCATACCTCGTCAGGTACAGTACAGAAGATCTTCCTGTATCGTACGGACTGGCTTATTTGGGCGGGAGTATTCCCCCTCCCGCCCTTGTGCGGGATTGTTCCCGGCTTCGCTCATTCCTTCAGGTGACACTGAGTGATTGAGAGCTAAGTGCCTTGTGCGTGTAGCCTTGCTGCGCGGGTGGCCTTCCCTGATGGCTTGTATCCGAGGCTGCGGGAACAGGCGGAGTCCTTCACCATCGGGAGGCATTTCCTGCGGGACCAGCTTGCGTACTGCGCGTAAGGACGTCACGTCTCTGAGCATGGTTGGTCCTGCGGATCCAGTTGGTTTCTGCGCAGACGTCCCTCTTTTAGGTGAGTCTTGCGGGTCCAACTGGGCTTTGCTGGGACCTACCTCTTCAGTATAAAAAGAAGCGAGTCAAGATGGCGAGGATCGGAACCGATAATGGGGTGAGGTGCTAGTTGGACACCGAATGCGATGGTGGGGAGTCACAACGCGACGATGGTAACCGGTAACCTCCAGCGAAGTAAGGGATGAATAGGATAGTAGAGTTGATGATTTTGTAGGTGACACCATACGTGTATGTGAAAGTACAAATTGGAAAGCATTGTTTACAACTTAAGAAGCATGTAACTAATGTTACATTAAGTTACAAACCAATAGGCATAAAGTACAACCATTCATGCAAACCTACCTTTATATAAATCATATTTAAAAATTATATTATAAAAAGGTTTTATATGATATGTTTATAACATGCTTTGTGGTAGAAACACTCAATAAAATATTAATAAATATATTCATTTCAAACACTTTGAAATGCTTTTATTGATATATATTTTTTTCAACAAATATAATATTTTATATTATTTATTTTGTTGAATATAAAAAATGAAGACGCATATGTATGATTTTTAATGTATTTTCTTTTTAGATTTATTAAACGTGAGGAGATAAATTATATTTATAATTTTGTCAATTTAAAGATGGTGACGTAAAAGAGGATGAAAATTTCATTTCTTTTTTGTTGATCGTTTAAAAAAAATAAAAAGGATGAAAATTAGATGGGAATATAAGCTTATAATGGGTCAAATTAAAAATGATAACATTATGATGATCTTTGTCAATATATATTAAAAATTAAGAGTTATTATAATAATTATTATTAGTTTGTGATGATCATGCTTTCAGAAGATAATAATATATACAAAAATAGTTAACTAATTATATTTTACTAGTTTTTATTCTCGTACTATGGGGATTGTTTTATATTATTTGTTTCTAGTATCTATATATTTTTTGAATTTAATTTTATTTATTGTATGTTAGTTAAGAATATACTTATGGTTTGATGATAAAAGGTTTCACAAATAAATAAGATGTTATAACCCGGTTTAAAAGTTATATGAGTTTGGTGAGACCCAAGACCCGTTTATATTTTTTACCATAAAATTGTTTCTTAATTATAATAATATATTTTAAAAATAATCATATATTAATGTTTAATATATCCCTATTTTATAGGATTTTCACATCAAATATTTGGTGAGATTAATTTTTAATTTAATGAGATGTTATAACCCGTTTAAGGAATATCTAGGTTTGGTAAGACCCATGCTCGTGAATTCGGGTCAAATGCATGATAAGCCTCCATTTAAAAATCAATCAAATCTAGTGACTTCGAAAAAAGGGGAAGCGACCACATCGCGACACGTAGGATTTTTATGTTTTCGTTTATATATATTATTATTATAGAAGATTTGAATTCATATTGATAATATATAGTTTTTTTTCAAAAGATGCAAGTTAACCCTATATGGCATATAAAAGTTGTCTCTTGACTTAGTAATATCGGAGTTTATCCCTCCATCAATTTTATACTGGTTCAAATCTTACAAAGTAAACAATAGATGGATTTTAGAAATATTAAAAGTGTGTTTGTCTAAGTTTAAAAAATATATATATAACATATAATAATTTAATAATAAATACATTATTTGGCTGTTTATCTATTCAAATATCAACTAGAGATACCAAAATAGTACTGTATTATATATATACTATTTTACATATTTAATCAATAAAAAAAACTTTAATTTGACAAGTTCTACTTTCAAACATAGATTTTTTCTTTTTCTTGACATTTTTCAAAATAGGGCATCTTTTTCTCTTTCTTTTTTTTTCCATGTTCATATATAAGTTTAGGGATGAATTTTTTCCAGAATACCTGTACTCGTATTTGTACCATACACATATTTGTACTCGTATTTGCACCTATCGATACTCGTTTTTATTGATTTCCGGTAGTACCGATTGTACTTTTGTGCCCGTTTGTAATGTGTAGAGATTTTATTGAGATTATCCATATCTAATATCTTGATTAAATCCTCAAATTCTATCATCATTGAACATATTACGATTTACGAAGTATCGAACCAATCATTATATTTACTATTATGGGTTGCTTTGGTATTTTGGTTTATTGGTTTTACGTTATGTTTTCATTGTGGTATTTGTAAATTGTAATGTCAGTATTTGTACCAATTTAGCCAATTTGGTGTCCGTCACGTACTCGTACTCGTACTCGTACCCGTACACGGCCGATTCAACTTATTTATTACTCATGTTGGTACCAACATCGTTGTAGATTTGGAAAAAATCCAAAATGGTACAAAAGTGGGTGCGTACCTGTATCGTACCAATAAATTTGGTACAAGTATCGGTACTTGTTTTATTGATTTTTGGTACAATTACAATATGGCACGGATACAAAAATCATAACGATCTCATCCCTAATGAGTTTTTTTCACCGCCTCATACTTCTTTATAACATATAAATATGTTACATTCTATTATATATGACTGATAAACTTTATTAGAATTATTAATTATTTATATTAATCATGTGTCACTTGGGTGGGTTACAGTGACAGTTTTTTCTAGTGGAGATCTATGTTCAAATTTAAACAATGTGATAATAAATAAAAGTTTATTAACTACTCAAAATAAATTATTTTAATCATGCACATGTAAAGAACACCCCCTAATTAGACCCGACTCAACAGGTTTAGGCTCATGAATTCAGGATCCTAGTCTAGCTATCCCCAAAATAAAAAGGGTTTAATCTCCATTGCGCGGACCTCTTCCTAAGTCACTCCTAGGAGATCTTCTTTTACACTACATGTTGATAAACTCTCATTCTCTCTTATTGCTCTACTATAGTCGTGGATGCATATGTAAATTTACAAGAAGGCTTCTAAAGAAATGTCTCAAATGCCCCAAATAAGTCCATATTAGTTTAATAAAAGGAACCCCACAAAATAGTAAATTTGGTCAGAAGGAATTATTCAATTGTTATGTATATATATAAACTGGTTATTTAGTTACTATTTTCTTAATTCATTGTTTGACTATATTCATTTTTCTTAAAATATACAATTTAAAAAAAAATTAAGGATGATATTTGTTGTTAGTTTTATTTTCTAATTTAAGAACTATACTTGTTATTTTTCTAATATAAGAATGATACTTTTACTAGAGTGGGTAGCTAGACACAATCGCCCACTTGAATCATTGTGCATTGTCACACGAACCTAATATGTTATTACGTTCATGATTTCTTTATTTTAGTTGGTTTGTTCTCTCTCTCTATATATATATATGTGTGTGTTATAGTCTTATAGATGCATTAGCTTTATTGCTTTAGATTGTGGTTAACTTTAACATAATCAATCGAATAAATTATCATTATTTGGTTTGTTGACCGGTCTTTATTAAATGTTTTGATGGGTCCGATTTTTGCCCCCACTAACAAAAAGCCCTGGATCCACCACTAATCATCACTTCAACGAGAAAATTTTCTTTTACATTTCATGCTTATAGACCCTCAATAGCTCTAATTTACTCGTTGACACGTGCAGATTAACTAGACGATCAGAGAAGACGAAATGTTGCTACAAGGATCCACTGAAACAATATTGTCGTACCATTTGAGCATCAACTTGTACATCAAATATATGTGTATAATGCATATGTGAGTAATAGTAAGGGAATTTGAGCATGTAATGTATAATCAATTGACTACAATTCTTGTGGATCAACGATTTTAGATCCATGGGCCTAACAACTTTGGATTGGACCTTGCTTGGGAAGTCTTCCATACATATAACTAAACTAGTTTACATATCTCCTAGCGTTCGTAACTTTTTTTAAAGTGTTTATAGCTATTCTCAATACCAGAGCGGGTCTTTTTAAGACAAGATGTCAATCACTTTCAGACCTGACTCATCCAGTATCACCGTAAAAAAACGGTCACATGGGAAATATTCCATCAAGTCAAGTTCAACCTAAGAGTTTTAAGATTCGAAGTTTTAACTCCTTAGCCATCCCTCATGCTATCGGACTAAAATGGCAACGAGTTTTATGTGTTATTTTGCAATCTTGTAACATGTTATTAAATGTAAAATGTAAACATAACATTGGGTCAAATATCAAACACAAAATTGCGTTGAATATGCATTTCTTAATTTTCTTAATTTTATAACACGTAAAATCTAAAAATACTATTGGTTACCACCCCTCGCACAAATCTTCAATCTACAACTAAACCCCCTACAGAATCATATATTTACAAGCCACCCTCTTAACATTTCACTGTCTAAACCCCAAAACTCCTTGTTGGGTCGGGTACTTGATACCGAACGGGTCGATCGTGTTCGATAAGCCCTGGCTCGGTGCAAACGGGCTTAGGTTCGATTGAAAGTATCCCGGATGATTAACCCGTTGGCTTCTTATTCCACTTTGAACTTCATCTTCCACCAATCTTCCAAACTTCGTGTCCGAAGTGTATACGGGCGTCATGGTGTTCGTGGTGATCGTCGTCTGTTGCGAAGCATCTTGGACTCCGGGTACGGGATCGGACGACCCGAATGCGGCTATGCTAGCCCAATCATAGTTACCCGAATCATATTTTTGTAAATTTAGCTTTTGGTCCTCTAGTAACAAGGTTTTTACGGAATTAACCCTTGGTAGGTTGAAAGACCGGTCTTCGATCTCGGGTAGTGATTCGAGAACATCGTCGAATTGAGACGAAGACGATGAAGATGATCCGTGGCTCTGTTCTCCGGTTTGACCACCGGACATCGTTTTTAGTGCACTTGAATTCTTTTTGTAAATTCGACATAAAACCCATTCATCCAACTGCACCAAATCAAAAACCTTATTAATATTTTTTTAAAAATCAAATATAAACCCTAGCAACAAAATATATTAGACAGAGTTTATTATACAAATTGTAATAATAAACTCTGACTAACATATAAGTGTTTATTTATTATAAAGTATCTGTAATTGTTATTACAGATATTATGATAAACGGTAACTAATATATTATATTAGTTAAACAGAAGAGATAACTCACCCTTGAGCTCCCGGTTTTCCTTTGTGGATCGGACAATCGATATTCATGCATTATCCAATTCGTCTTGTTTCCTTTCGGAGCTTTCCCGATGTAAAAAACCAAAGCTTTCTTGATCCCAACCCTCCTTCCACCAGTCGTGATCACCTTATCCGTCCCGGTAGCCTTCCAATAACCCGACCCAGCCACTCTATTGGGTCGAGACCCATTCGGGTACTTTCGATCTCTAGGACTAAAAAAGTACCATTCTTTCTCCCCAAACATAGCTTTTTCTGTAAAGGAAAATTGGATATTAATAATCTGTGTAACACTATATTATATTGACCGATAATAATCTATACTAGTAACAGTTATTATAATAATAATAATAATAATAATAATACTCAAATACTTACTAGGAAGCTCCCATGGATCATACTTGTACAAATCAATATCAGCAATAATTTGAAGAGTAAAATCGTGTCCGGCGACTTTTCGACAAAGATATTGGACAAGCAACTCCTCGTCCGTGGGGAAGAACCGGAAACCCGGTGGTAAGCTTAACTGGGTCATCGGATCCGTGACAGGCAAACCCATGTTTCTTTCACGTTTTTTTTTCTAAATGAAATGAAATATCTAGAATAATAAAGAAATATAACAAAGAGTTATTAAATTTCTTTTTTTTTCAAGAAATGGAAAATTTGATGGGTATTTATAGGCAATGATTTACAGAGAGATAAGTACGGTCGTCCTATTCTTACTGTGGGTTGGTGGGGCCCAAAGGGGTTTAGAAGTTGACACGTGGATATGTATCGATCTTATCTATGAAAGGCTTCCAAGTGCATGAATCCACGGACCGCTAGAGGACAAATTTGTGTTAGTGAGTCATGGGTAGAGTGCATCTATACCGTACACGTGTGCGTTCTAGAATAATGAGTGTGATACCATAAACCGACAAAACCTCTGTTTTTTTATGTGTTTTGTAATTTTATGAGGTTTAGGACTTTAGGGTTTATTGATTTGAATCATTGTATGATTTGTAGTTTTTTTTTTGTCCAATGTTATATGGTTAAAATTTGAGGTTTTAAGATTTCTGACTGACTTAAGACTGCTTTCTATAAAAGATGGGTTCCTTCGTAATGGTGTTCCCGAGTGAGTTACGCATAAATCGTCAAAATCGGTATTGATGGATAATATTTTGTCTTTGAAAGACTAATGTATTGAAGGAGATTCCAAACGCTATTAAAAAAAACAAGGTTATTGATTATTATTTTTCCCTGGAGACATGAATAATAGTTTGAATCAATTGCTACCATTTTAGTTTATTTTATTTAAATTTAATGAGTAGTTATAATGTATTATCTATATCAATACTTTAACCTATATTGAAAGCCGAGATAAATTAAATTTTTTTTATTAAAGGTTATTATGAATAACAAACATCCTTTTTGCTTAGGATTGAGTAGTAAGGTATCTTCCAATCTATTCTAGAAGTATATTAGTTTGTCATTCAAAAATAAGTGACGTCTTAGTCATTTTACACATTTTAACAACTAACAAGTTATTTTTACAACAAAATACAAGGCATTGTGTATTAGTTGCATTAAAAGAATATTTAAAATATTATTATATATGGTTATAGTTGAAAAAAAAATCTTATTTTGTACCAATTTATTCATACCTAATGATATTGTTTGTCAATTCAACCCGTGTGATGAAATTTTTAAAATTATTCTTGTTATCTATTTTATAGTTTAATTATTTATTTTATTCAGTAGATGCCATCTTTGACATTTTACTATTTCAATTTCTATAACTAACAATTTTAAATACGAACTTTCTTAACATTAGTTGATCTATTACATTACCATGTGTTTATTGCACCTCTAAATTAGACTTTTATCACCAATAATAGTCCAATCTACATAGGGTGGTCAAACCTAGCATATTAATTTGATGAATTAAAGTGTTAAGCCAAACAGGATATTCATATCCGATGGTATAAACTAATGAAGCTAGCGTATGTATGTACGCATGTTTATATTTATATTAATTAAAAATTAAGTTTTAGAAAATAAAAACACACGTGGGTGGAAGGTAAACACGTGGTAAGTAGAAGTTAGGCCAGAATTTTTGTCAAAAGGGCGGGAAAAAGAGTGCCAAAAGGACTCACCATGTGTTGACACGTTACCACTTTTTATTATTATTTTAATGTTATTTTTGTTTTACATCGTTTTCTTGCATATTTATTTGTGCTTTCTTTCACTCTTCTACTTCCTCATTTTCCTTGACTTTTCAACCCTCCTCTTTACCAACATTCTTCTTAATTTTTTAATTAATTAATAAAAGACGAACCCGGTGTACACACCAGTTGGCACGGGGTTAAGGGTGTCGGGTCGACTTGGGCATAGTCGCATAATGTACGTATTCTTACCCTACATAGAAAGTTTTCACTGTTCAAACTTTAAACTCGTAACCTTAACAGTATGTTAAATAATGTATAAAATAACTATTATGTGAAAAAATAAAATAAGAAAAGTCAATATGTTTAACGTGTTAAAACTAAAAAAAAACTAAGTTAACATGTTTTCTTTTTATTAGTCACTCAATCTTCAAAATGGAAGGGCGGTCCGGTTTCGAGTCCCACATCGCCTTGTATCTTTTTATTATATCATGTTTCAAAACATTCGGTAACATCTTTCATTTTGGCAAGAAATTTGATGGAATCGCAAGGATAGACATGTTTCGAACCCCATGTCGTCTTGTTCCTTTTGTTGTACCCTGTTTCAAAACATTGTGACAACTATCATCGATTATTAATAATTAATTTGTTAAATATTTCTTAATCATTTCAGATCTTGATTTCATCAGCTAAGATATGTGAAAACGAGTTAAACTCATCAATGATCAAACCTCTCGCCGACATATTATGACAAATTAAGATTTGAAAATTTCAAAATTATTTAATCATCGAAATTGTATAAATAATAGATAATAGGAAAATTGACCATTAAAAAAGTACTAGAAAAATTGTCAATTTAAAGGTTTGACTATATATTTCAACAATCATTTAATTCAATTTATAATCATTTGTAGTTTACCTTAGCTAGCTTTTAATTTAAGTAAAGCTAATCATACAATATCACCTTATAATTACGTAACGTAATTACTTGTTTTGCAATAAACTCGGCCCGTATTAATTTGTAATCAATAAGTTTTAACACGTTGTCTCGTTCCGTTCATCCAACTTGTTTGTAATTATCAAGTCGATCGATCTAACAATTATCATTTTCATACGAAAACAAATAATTATATATGTATAAAACATATCAAAAGAGTCTTTCATGTATTGGTATTGAAGAGTTACATAAGGTTTTGTCTTTCTAATGGTTGTTTGTTCAAGTCTCATGGTTATCTTGTATTTTAAAATCTTGTGGTATTTAGGAGTAGGTTAGAGAGGGTGTATGAGTTGTCGATCAAAAAACTTGTAAAGCATTGAATAATTACTAATTACATATATCTTTATAAATATAATGAGTACTTTTAAAAGCATAAACCAGGATATAAACGTGAAAAGTGAGTATCCATCAACTTTTTTAAATTTGATTTTCGTCAAAATATTTTTGATCATAAATCTAGGTAGTAAATTATGTCAAGCATGTCACATGTGGATCAATAAAATCACGACACATGAAATGATTGACCATATATAAAAATTACTATATAGATTACAAATGCAAAAAAGCACACTTTAAGGCGCAAGTTACTCTCACTAGACCATTCTGGCGGCTAGAATTGAAAATTGCGATTTTTTTTATCTTTTTATAAAATCAAAATATCAAAAATTTCTAAACATAGTGATCATAGTGAATAGTAAATTTGTTTGAATATACCTTACGCGAACTCGCTAGTCGCTACTTGAGATACTACCCTGAGTTCGTATGCTATTTTCACTTAATAAATTATTACACAAATTAAGCATTAAATTGTTACTACAACTAGTCGTATATAATGACGTTTTACCTTGTTATGATGGATTAAAGACGTAAGTTTGATAAATCTTTGTAATAGTTAGCTTTTATGTTGCTTCAAAATGAATATCATCTTCCAGATCAATATGAAATTATTTCAAGTAAATTTTAATCCTAACAATATTCAAATATGGGTTCTATACAACAGCACAAGTGATAACTAAAAAGAAAAACATATATTTAAAATACTATATATAGACTTCCTTTTCTTTGATGATGTCACTTATTTAAGTTGAGATATACACTGGCCACATATATGGCCCAAATCGCTCTAGATCATTTGTCATTTTGTATAGGTTTTGAAAGTAGATGTTTAGAGTTAAAAACAGATTTTTAACCATGCTTATTTTTCCCAGAGTTAATTAAGAAAACATGTCAGTAGAGTTTTTGGATATAAATCACACATGTGACTATGACAATAAAATATAGGAGATTCCTGGTTAGATCTTATAGTTTTCTCACTTATGATAGTTTTTCTCATGAGTATGGAATAAAGATGATTAGGTGTGTTAGTGGCTCAACAACAGGGTCGGCTCAATAATTTTGGAAGCCTAAATCGAAATGAGACATTGTGACTCTTTCATGACCATTGTGAAAGTAAAAAAAAAAAGAACGACTAGAATCGGTCTTGAACTCATGACCTACATCTAAACAACACGCACGTTTATTACCAGACCAATACATAATTTTAAGTTTACTTTGTCCAGTACAATATATCTATATTTAATTATAGTTTTTTTGGATTCTGAATCCTTAATTTAATATGGGTCTAAAGCATTTGTTTAGTTCGTTGTCCCCTAAACCGGCCCAGCTCGTCAACAATTCAAATAGTCGTTCAATCGAGAAGATAAAAAAAAGTTAAAACATGTCAAATTTACTGATTCTTTTTAATGAGAAAAACAAATCAATCATATCATCATATAATAATTGGAGGACTTGCATACGTAGCATTCAATTCTTTTTTGGTGTCGAAGTCCTATAAACCGAATATACAAAGAAAACCCTAACGGGTTCCAAGTGTAAGTGATGACGTACACCCTGATGTTAAAATAATAAAAAACAACTCCAGCTTTATGGCTATTCTTTAATGACAAGTAATCGACACTTTTACGTGGCAGACAATGATTCGTTGTACCAATGAATGCATCCAAAATAACCGGTTTGGATCTTCCTAGAACGATGTGCACTTGGCGGCGTGTGATCTCCTGAAACGCAAAGTGTTTTATACGTGTACAAATAGTTTTTTTTTTGAAAGGTACGTGTACAAATAGTTTGATTAGAGCGTCTTTTTATTCTGTTTTGGATATATTTTAATTTGTTATATGCCAATAATAGAATACCATGATGATGCATAGATTATAAATAATAAAAAAGAGTAATTGTTTATAGTATATCCACTACATCTGTCGTGAGGGAGTTATAACATGTTATACATATCTTTATTAGTTATATTAACATTATTGTTTATGATTACTTTTCAATCATTTAATCAGGTCATAGTTTTATATGTAACTAGATGATGATCCTACGTGTTGCATCGTAGATTTTTAACTCATGCTTTTTTACGCAAGTTTCAAACGTAGATAAAAATAAGTAGATTACGACGGTATGTTCTATAAAGGGAACAATTAAAGCAAGATAAAATCAGACAAAAGAAATTCCGGAAAACACTTAGAAACAAAGAAGAAAAAATGGTAAGTTGTTAAGTTTATGGATTGTAGAGTAACTTTATTAAAGTTAAAAGACATCTGAGTAAATTAGATTACATTTCATGGGTGTTGCTAAAACATTTATATTATAAAACAAACAAACCTCAAAAGTGCCTCATCTTCCTCCCAAAGGTTGAATATCACCCCCCCCCCCCCCCGCGCGCAGGTGCGATACAGCATACTTTCCCACCAAACCACGTGTGTTTGCCTAGAGCGAGTTGGGCAAATTGATTATTAAGGATATGGAAAACTTCTGGTAGAGAAAAAAATGGCTTCCCTTTGCGTTCTGCTAGCTTTACTAGAGTGAGATAAAGCTAAAAATGAAAAAAAAAACAAATAAATAAAATGGGACATGTATTCTTAGATCGTGCAGGATTTGAATCGGATGTCGGTTAGATCGCTTTGTATTTGTGGTATAGTGCAGCAGGTGGTTGGTTAGATCTCGTTGTACTTATGGACTTCCTTTTTTATTTGACCCACTACGTTCTTTTTCATGTTTTTTTTATCTTGTAGACCTGCTTTTGTGAAGCTCTTGTAATGGGTTGTGTTTTGTATCGGGTTATGTACATACTCTACCCTCTTTAGTTTCTCATGAGTGGAGGTTTTTTTGTTGGAAATTTTGAACTAGTAATAATTATTAGTATATGTTACTAATAAACTAATTATTAAGGGGTTTAAAGAGTAGATATGAATGCGATATCGATACTCGAATATGTGTGACTAGACACACTTAATGATATTAGCAAGGGTGCAGAGCACCCGACGCGCACGCGCATTATTGTTGACTTGGGCGATGGGCGCAACATGTGCCGTCACCAGAAGAGTGTAGCTAGTGTTGTGACAAGTGTCATGCGTGTGGGTGAGTCACACATGTGTCGTGTCCAGATAAATATTGCACGTCATTACATGAGATAAGTCAGCATGCTAGGTGTCATCATCTTGTGAACTACGTGCCACCATCTGACAAGTGGCAAGAATGTTTCATGTCTGGTGGCAAGTGGCGTGATGAGTCATCCTAGACTTACTATATATAAAAAGGACGGGTGACGGTTTTGAGACATCGGAAACCTGTGTCGGTAACATTCAGTATACACCGACACATGTCACACTCGACCTTATCACGCAATGCCAAACCAGTTCGTGTTCTCAATTCTAACTCTCTCTCTCTCTCTCTCTCTCTCTATATATATATATATATATATATCTCACGATATCTCGTTACAAATACGATTTTGATACTAGGGTAATCCTTATAGTACATACTGCCTCAGTTGTTGTACCATGAGAAACAGACAGGCTCGCGAAGGTGACATATATGTTGTATTTTGTTAATTTTAGTTTAAATGTATGATATATGTATTATAAACTAGGTTATTGACCCGTGCGCGACACGGGTGGACATATAGACAACGTCAATACACTTGTGTGTGTATTTATGTGTCCTAATATTTTAATCAATTTAATAATAATTTGGGTAGACGTGTTATCTAACTAAAAGTAATTATTGGTATTACACGAGGTGAAATATAAGAATTTTAAAACAAAGATATATATATATATATATATATATATATATATATATATATATATATAAATAAATGCATACATGTTGTAAGATTGTTTTTACTTTGTATATAATGTGAATGTGTAGTATAATATGATATTAGAAATACCTAATCGTTTGATTTGTATAATTGAAGACTACTAATTTATGAAATATTGGAAATCGTACATGAGACAAAGCATACGTGTGATCGTGTCACTTTCTCTTCTAGTAACAAAGACTGGAAATAATACAGTATCATGGTTGAATACAAGATTATACTTATAAGCATCAATTTTTGCATTTTCATTTCACTAACACTACATATTAACAACTAAACTAAGCATGGTAACATGAATAGATGTTAAGTTTAAATAACCTTTAAACCGTCCTTACCAAGTAAACAACCATGATAACATTAACACACTGTTAACATATCATATTAACCATCATAACATTACTACAACTTAAACCAACACAAGTAACTTCCAAAATTATTTATAATACCAAAAGATATACATTAACTTTGAAAGGCAACCTTAACATAACCATGATCAAAAAGCTTTACAACATACATCAAAAGCAATCCTTGACTTTTGTTAATGATCATTGCAAAACAAACCGTAATTAGAAAATTGTCTTCTTTTGAACTTAAACATAAGTTGTCTCTACAAACAATCAAAATGTATAATTTATGAGAACATACCCAATGAGATTGTATTATATATATATAACGTTATAACTTTGTAATATATCTAGTATACCAAATTATGTTGACTACTAATATATATATATATATAAAACCTACAAATCATCAAATTTCATACTACCGTCTACAAAGTTAATATTTTTTTCTATCTGGCTAAAATTAAACAAATTATAAAGGTGGGCCAAACAACTCATTTTGAGTAGAACCTATTTGACAACACTAAGATGGCCCATTTTGACTTGAACTCATTTTTCTCATCATCCATTTTGACAAGAATTCATTTTCTCATAATCGATTTTGAGTTGAACCAAATTCATAGTTTTTTTCTAAAACCACCTGTTGTGACCTGAACCCATTTTGCTTATAACATATTTTGATAGGACCCAAAGGCACCTAATACAAGGAGACAAATACAAGAAAAATAATTTAAAAATTTATCGATGTAACTTTTTTGTAATAAAAAAGAAGTAAGAAGTTAATACCCACAATATCATGATAACTTCAAAACAAAATATGATCCATGAGTAAGACATCTAGAGGTGCACACTGAGAGCGATTTGAAACCAACCAAAGCGTCAATTTGTGAGAACTCCTTCATTGAAAATCTGGATTAGGTGTTTCTAGTGTTGGTAATCTTAGATGGGACAAAATCATACTAATTAACAGAAAGTTCAATTCTATTGCCCGATTGAATGAAAAGGATCGAGTAATTTTGTTTGATCATTTTGTTGCCTTTCCGGTATAGCAATAATGAGTCTCTGCATGCAAGCATTACCAAATTACAAAAACAGAAAATAAAAAACAAGGCGGTCAATTATAAACTTTTTATGAAGCTTTGAAATTCTGCTTTTGATTCCCTTAATCAATGATATTCTTATTCACACTAACATTCACAACACATGTTTATTGTATTGTTTACTCGGTACAACTTCATCGCATACCATCAATTTTGATTGATCCAACAGGCACCCTACAAACCCATATCCTCAATAGTCAATAATCATAAGTATAAAATATATGAAAAAATATATATAAAATCCAAACATGTGCAGCTCTCTAGGCCAAATAGTCACACGACTTGAAGAACGTTGCATACTTGTTTGATCACTCGTTCAACTTTCCATGAATGTGCTTAGATCCAACCAAATCTCCTCAAAACATAATTCTTCCACAGCTCCGTTCTTGAGAAACATAAATAAAAATAATAATAAAGATATTATAATCCAAAAGATGAAAAAGAATCTGTAAGGTGAAAATATTAACACATGTAATATCCAAATCAGCTGCTTTTGTCGTGATACTCTCAACATATACTCTACACCGCAATACACCTTCACCACCGAAAAAAAGCACCATTTATGTTATGTCTTTATGTGATAATTTCTACTGCTGAAAAAGAAAAGACAAATTTGTTAAATTTAATTTTCAACATTACTTTTTTCATGATCACTTTAAAGATCCACAAGTAACCATATTTCAATATTAATAAAATGTAAAACTAATATATAATTAATCAAGTTTTAGTATTTCATATACTTTATAAAGGGCATTTTAACAATTTATAATTTGTTGTAGAAGGATGTGAGATGAAAAATAGTAGGAAAGAGGATGGATGAAATGAAATTACAAGTATGAAAATATTTCAACCAAAAGAAATATATATATAAGAGAAGTGTTGGTAAGCTAATAGCAGAAATTATTTTATAATTAATATATTAAACGTAATTTGACCACTCTATTACAACCAAAAATTAAGCTTTCATTTTAAAATAAGTTGACAATTCTATCATAGCCAAAATTCCATTTATTTTTAAAATCACACAATTTAACCGTTTCCTATTATTAAAACAATAAAGACAACATGGAGGTTTGATATAATTAAAAATAAAACATTTTAAGGAAATGTCAAGGCATAATTAAATATAATTAATACAAATAACTATTTGATTTTGGTAAATAAGGAAAACATATAAATCGTTTTAAAATAGTTTGAAAAAAAATGAAACATTTCTCACCGGAATTATGGTAAGTGTTAAAAGGTATAATTTTGTCATAAATGATTTCTAAAAACACTTTATGGAAATGTCATAATTGTTGTGCCTTTTGACTTTATTGATCAAATACCTCCATGTGAAAGTAATAACCATCCCTCTGGGTCTCCATGTAAATACCTCCATGTAAATGATGTGCTAAAAGTAATCAAATAAAAACACGTTAATCTATACACTAAGTAATAAATTCTAGACTCGTAAACTTAACTAAAACTACTAACCAGCAAGTGTACCAGTCGACTCTAGTACAGTTTAGTAAGTCCGGATATCGAACTCACGGACTCTTTAGATTACGTAAATTAACTAATTAGACTCAACTAACTGACACGACTATTTATTTTATATTATTAAAGGGGGATTTAAACTATATTATATTAAACTAATTAATAAAAAAAACAAGTAAAATAAACAAATGACACTTTTAATTGATTTAAATAAGATGATGATGAAAAACCACCTAGGCTAGAATCCCCAAAGTTTCAGTTATCAAATATTTGGAAAATAATCGTTATGGAACTGGGATCGTAAAATAGACGCTTAAAAGAAAACCCGAACAGGACCCTTGACACTTCAAGAAGACATCTATGGATTTCTAATAAGTTTTAAGACTCACCAGTTTTATATATTAAACTTCCTTACGGTTATTTAATTATTTATGATAGAGTACCTTTATAGTGAAATCCTACCTTACAGCTTGGAAATCAAAGGTAATTTAATGAACTTAATTAACTCGCTAGACAATATTAATTAATCAAAACTAGACGGACTCCTTACGATGAACTAAATCTAGCAATCTCAATCAACAAAGATCTAGAAATAACCTATCACCTTACAGCTTTATAGGTTAGCAACATACTTTTATTCGTTTGACTAATAATATTATTCCTATGATCTTATTCGAATTCAATCATAAACTACTAAAAAACACACAGTAGATGACCTAACAAAATCCTATCATATAAAACAATCACCAAGAATTTTGTGAAATAATAAAACTAGAACAATCAAAACCAAGTACACATACGCATCAATCAAATAAACCAAACAATTTACCGAATCATAAAACCATAATGAAAAGCAAATTCCAAATAAAATAAAACTTCAAACAATGGTTCATCACAAGCCTAGGCAGTCTAAGGGTTTAGCCTAGCATCTTAAAATCAAAGAAACTAAAATAATAAAGTTCAACAACCAAGCTCATATTTATAATAATAAATTCAAACCGAATAATAATAATGCTTGGTTGGGTAGGTGTTGAACCCAAACGTTCTCCACTTGAACCAAAAACTTCTTTGCGTCGAAGCCACTGTTCGAAATCTCCTCTTTTTAAATGGCGTCCAACTCCCCTAATAAATAATGATTATCTTTTGTGTGCGTAGGGTTACGTTTTAAATCAGCCAACCTCAATTGTAATATATCATTCTTAATGGGCCAACCATTTACACAACACAATCCATCTTAATTAACGAAGCCCACTTGTCTTTTTGTTACTTTCATGACCCTTCTTTTTAATAATAATGTGGACTCCGAATTCCTTTTTATTATTACTTTCTTTGCCTTTCTTTTTCTGTTTATTAGTCGACCCAATTAATTGCTAGCTATTAAACCAGCCCATCAGTTCAATTATTTGTCACCAGTGCTCAACTTCAAATTATGTCAACATGTGTTGTCATTCAAAAGAAAGAATAGTTATATTATTACTTTTCAACTTAATATATGTAAATTATTTCATAACTAAATAATTTAAGCAAATCCAGGTTAATGACAATAGAGTAGAAGTGATGAATTCCCACGGTTGATGGGTAAAACATCTTTTTTTCTTTTTATGTTAACGTTTCAACTTATTGAGTTTTAAAACTTTAAAAACTCACATATGAGCCAACTAAGAATAATATTCATTAAAAATCTGGCTCAAATTTACTTAAAAGTGTATGAAATATTTATATAATAATATGTATAATTTAGACCACATCAGTAAATAACAATAACACTTTTAAGCTTCAAAAATGAAATACGAAAATGGAAGATATATATAAACAACAAAAACTAAAAACTTTAGCACAAAGCTAATCGTTTTTACTAAACAGGCTTTGATGGTGTAAGAATATGCCTATCAAATGTACGTATTTGTACCAAATGAATTAGGGTAGACTAAATTATAGAAGGAATGTATAAATGTAATTGATTAGAAACATAAATTTAGGAATTTTCAAAAAAGTTATAGTAATTAATGGATTTTAAAATAATATGCAATGTTACATAATTAGATTAGAATATAAATATAAATTAATTCATAAATTTATAATTAATCAGTTATTCTTCTATTCAATAATATATTATAATTTATTTTCAAATATATGTAATGGTAATTCTGTAAAATGTAAGTTACTAATTATATTATTATTTACAATAATATAATTAATCATTAATTAAAACACCATATAGTATGTATTGTAATTCATATAAGGTGTGAAAATAAAAAGTTACTAATTTTGTTATATATAAATTGTTAATTAGTAAATCGTAATTACCTTAGTCAATGTTTACAAGAATAAGTGAATTGGTGAATGGGTCAACAATATGGATTTGTAACTCAATTGTTAGTGTTAAACAATAATAAGTCAATTGATTTGTATTTGAATTGTTAAAACTTATTGACTGTAATTAAGTTTGTAATTAAGTTAGTGGGTCAATGGGTCAATCGGTCAACTAAGTAGTAAAACTTAATAATTGTTAATTAATTAAAATTTACATTCAAATTTAGACCATAATTGATACAATAATGAATTCAAATAGGAAGGGGGGATATCAAATTTCATAATTTTCAAATTCCGAAAATTAAACCATTTCCTTTCCTATTTGGCCGTAATTAAATTTGATATCAATTTACAAATTTAGACCGTAATTAATAAAATTTATTATTAATTTTAAAAAATTAAACATGAATGGTACAAATGGGCCATCCTTTCCTAAATGTATAAATATATAATCTAACTGATAAAATACAATTCAACACATGTTATAACATAAAAATAATGTATTATAACTGATAAAATACCATTATCGTAATTTTTTATATCATTTGTATCTTTAGCTTATGATAATATATAATTAAATTATATATTATATATTATCTAAAAAATTAACACAGGTGGTGAATAAAATCAACCAAAAAATAACAAAGGTGGTGAATGAAATTAACCAAAAATAATTAAATATTAAAAAAATAGGTCAACTATGAAACTTTATCACCACTTTGTAATCTCTTCTATTGATGAAATAACAAATAATTAATTAAATTATATATTATATATTATCTAAAAAATAACAAAGGTGGTGAATGAAATCAACCAAAAATAATAAAATATATTAATTTTTTTTTAATATTTCGTATTTGAAACTATAGGTACGATTTTAAAATGAAAAATGAAAAATTAAATATTAAAGGAAAGAGGAAAGATAATACTTTAATAGCATTGATTAATCTTATTTTAATATATTATTGATTTATTTTATTAACTTAAAAATTAGGGAAAACATTGATATACATGGAAAGTATGAGAATCAATCAATAGGAAGGGGAGATATGGACTTAAAGCTTATTGTTTTAGTAGTATAGTTAGATTCCCAATAATACAAAGAGAGTATATTTATTTGTTTTATTAATATGTTTTAACGTAATCGTACCCGTGTGACCGTGTCCTACATTTTTAATATAATTCTTATCTTTAAAATATGCGCAACTTTTGAAAAGATATGGAGATTATTTGACCCGATCCAACTTTAATGGGGTCACCTCTAAAGAATATGGTCTAGCTTAATTACAATTTTTTGTATTTTTCTTGTGCCGTCACCCGTAGGGTCAAAAGGTATGTTCTTTGTCACGAGTTGCTACAAAGTGGTATGGCTTCCTCACATTAATTGTATACCATTTGTATGTTTATTTAAATGACTTGACACCTTTATCATGTAAATTATACTTTATAGAAAAAAAAAAAGAATATCGGAAGATTAAAGACTTGCTTGTTACAATGATCACTTTTCAAACGTTCATAAATGTCCAAAATCGTTTACGTATGTTTCGTCCACTCAAACTGATAAGCGTTCTTTTAATAATTAAATTAATTGTTTTCTCTATCAGTATTATTTACTAATAAGTCATTGACGGATTAAAGAATTTTAGTATATGGATGAAAATTTGACCGGGTAACTTGAGGGCACGCTCGTTTCACGGAATTTTTTTAATGGAAATGGAATTGGAATTGGAATTAGAATGGAATGGAATGTTTGAAAATCCCTATCATATGTTTGGTTGGTTCATATGTTATTGGAATTGGAATCTTCTCCATTTATTTATCTCCCTTCAATCTACTAACATATAAATAATAAAATAACAAAAAAATGATAATTTAAAACAAAATCTAAAAATATAAATATTAGAAAACTAATTAAAAAATCAAAAAATTATTTAAAAATCAAACATAAAAATTATAAAAAAAACTAAAAAATATATTAAATATTTATAAAAAAACTAAAAATATATTAAACTAAACAACGTATTAAACAAGAATTTAAACACAAAACAAAAATTAAAGTATAATAATAATAAATAATAATAATAATATATGTTTTTCGTTAAGATGACAGCAACAAGTGGACTGAGTAGTTTGATAATAATAATAATAATAATATAACAATAATGTATGCTTCATCTTCACTGTTGACCGTAACTCTCACACACAAAACCCTAACCTGTGGTGGATGAGAACTCCGATGAAGAAGAACGAGGGTGGAGGTAGACGATAAGGACGGTGGTTCACGACGGTGGAGGTAGACGGGAAGAACGGTGGTTCACGATGGTGGAGGTAGACGAGGACGGTGGTTCACGGCGGTGGAGCATGGTGGTGGAGAGAGGCGGTGGAGGTAGTGGATTGGTGAAGATGATAATATGAAAGAGGGGTTAGGGTTTAAAACATTCATTGACATTCCTTTCAAAACTGGTGGGATTTTAAAATCCTATGAAAATAAGATTTGATGGGATTCTTTTTCCATTCCAATTCCGGTTAATAGAGAAACGAACACAGGAATCAGTGGGATTTAAAATCCCATTCTGTCCAGTTCCATTGAATTCCGTGAAACGAGTTTATTTGTTTTTTAAAATTATCACAGAGTGACTGTGATTCCCTCTGTTGTACGATGTTTGGTTTTAATTCAAAAATATGAATCGAATCAATCTCCTAGTGCTCAATGATAATGTTATTGACGCCCATAAGTTCAGAACGACTTAATTTTATTCACCTAACTAATATATGCTTTGTAAGAAAAGGGAAGAAATTTATTTGAGTTCTGTTTTAACTTTTAATAAACATTTATTAGATGAACAAACTACAATGTTAGTTAATAAGGAGAAGTTCGCACAATGGTAAGCAAGTGAGAATCGTCACGTGACTAAAATAAAAAGTTTTTTTTTCCTCTGAATGTACTAAACTTTAATTATGTTTTTCATTATTGCATATTTTTCCCCTTAATTTTAGTATATTTTAAAATTAGTTGAGACAAATAAAATGTACACGAACGTTAATTACTATTTAATGGTTATTTTTTTCAAAATTTGAAGGATGTGGTAATTCTGAAGAAAACGAATTCACTATTTAACAACCAAGATTCATAACCTTTCAATTAAAGTCAAGATGGAAAAGAATTATTAAACCTTAAACAAAATTTATATGTGTTTCATTTAATTTAAAAAAATAACAATTACAAAGAAATTACGCAATATTAGACTAACTAATGAAAATCGAGTAACTTTACAGGAACAAAAAAAAACTTTGAGTGACTTTAGTAAAACACTTCAAAAACTTAGTTACAATTATGCAAAATTAGAGAACATGTACTCAAATTTAGTTTTTTAGCAAAGTTATAAGACATAGTTGGATAAATATAAAACATTTAGTAAAAATAATAATTAATTAAGAGAAGTGAAAAACTTGTGTTACGATGAATAGTATATACACTTGCAGAACTTGTAACTTAAAGAAAAATATATTAATTTATCAACGTGAGAGAGAGGATTAGACATTTGCTTCACATATTTATACCATGATTAGCTAAACGTGCCTCTTCTATATGCTAAACATTCCCTCAATGAAAGTAAAGTAGAGATTGTTACTAAATTAGTAAAAGTAGTTATACATTCAGTAAAATGTTGAAGACAGTGTATGTTTCGCATATTGATCTGTATATATGTTCGTATCTCTATTACATATTGATAGTTGTTTTTCTTAACGTTACCATTTTTTTTTGTATACTATGAACTTTTGGACTAGACACATGACACGAAACTAGTTGACATTTAGTTCACCAAAGTCAACCAATTTTGACTGGTCCGAATTAACATCTGGCCCACTATTTAATTGAAAGCCCATAAGTAAAAATCCTCCCCATTTAAAAATGTTTCTAAGCCCAAACCTGTGTAGTCGGCCCAACCAAACTCAGGTCCATTGGCTGAAGAATGAGGCACCTGCTTGTAGTGGTGTGAACAATAGGTGAAAAAAACCCGAACCCTGAACCGAATCCGAAATAAAAACCCGAAATTGGTTTTTTTAACACCTAGGTTTCCAACACCCAAACCCGTACCCGACCCTACCCGTAGGGTACGGATAGGTTATGCATTTCGGTACTAAACCCCGAACCCGAACCGAACCCGATTTGTACTCAGTAATACCCGAAAACCCGAACCGGTTCCATACCCGAAACCGGGTTTTTCAAATACCCGATGTATACCCGAAAAATACTTTAAAAATACCCGAAAAATACCTCTAAAAAGTGCAACCTTTTAAAAAATCCAATCTATACCCGAAAAATATCCGAAAAAAACCTGAAAAAATCAACAAATAGGGCTTTTTCAATACCCAAAAATCGGGTATTCAAATACCCGGTTTTAGAATACCCGGTCCTATACACGACCCGAACCCAATGCATAGGGTATGGTTTTTAGAGGCAATACCCGGACCCGGACCCGATCCGGTTTTTACCAATACCCGATTTTCCAATACTCGGTCATACTCGAACCCGATTCCATACCGAACCCGGGTATTTGAAAAATCTGATTTGTGCACCTCTAGTGTGAACTGTGAACGGCTTGGTTTTTGGGTCGATTTTATGTAAAAATAAATTGGACTTTTATAACTGTTCGATTTCGGTTTTAGTTTTGATTTCGGTTCGGTTTCGGTTTTTGCCGTTTTGATCTTGAAGCTTTTAGGCCGGAAAAAAGTTGACGGAAAATAATGAATTTAGGTATAAATAATTTGTTAATTACTTTCAAGTTGATTATTATATACATTTAGTCAAAAATATTTTAATTACATGGTTATTAAATTCTTATAAATCACTTAAATTAATAATCTAGAATTTAAGTTCGGTTTTTACAGTTTTATTATATACAAAACTAAAACCAAACCGTAAATTCGGCTTTTCTAAAAGCATAAAACCAAACCCGTTGGCATTTATTTAAGTTTGATTTTTTGGTTTTTTCGATTTCTAATTAGTTTTTTTAGCTCTTGCATACCTTTACGATATCTGCTTGTCAAGCTATTTAGACATGAACCCTATGAGAAGTTACAAAATTGGTTAATCGGGTCACCGATCGGTAAGAATTTTAGTTGTTAAACACGGTCGGAAACAACCCATGGGTCAAACCGGGCCAAACCAAGCCTTCCATGAGGGCAGCTGAATTTGACAATAGGCAACACGGTCAGGACCGGCTCAATATGTTGGGGCCTAAATCGAAATGAGATCTTGTGACACTTTTAAGACAATTATGTTAAAAAAAAGTGTTAATAGCCAGTTTCGAACTTGTGACCTACATGACTACATCTAAGCAACACACGGTTTTATCACTAGACCAATAATTATTTTCATGTATAATCCGCCAATCACAAAAATCTCTATAAATAATGTTTTTTTTTATTTTTAAATTTAAATGTCTTAGTTAAGTATGAAATTAAAGCATTATTTTTATTTTGTTGGTTCATGGGCCGCCCATAAACCCGATGTATCCGGTTCCCATGCAAACAAATTGGTCAAGAAAGTACCCACGTTCTCATATCATGTTAAGTAAAAGCCCCGACACCTTTATTTTCAATTTTCTCTTTATGCTTTTCTTAGTTGTACTTTCTGCATATTAGTTGGTTATTTTAATTTTCATAGGTAGTGTACGTGGGTAGTTGCATTTGTATTTCCCTTTCTTTATATGAAAGGCAGAGAAAGTTTATAAATGAAAATTTTGTGTTAATTTTTATCTAAATGAATTTTGAGTTAAAGTTAATTCGTCTTTGCTGACTTGACTTTGGCATCTTAAGTGAAGATTTTAGACATGATTTTTAACCGGAGTGGTGAATCTGTATCTTTGGTTAGTTATCACAGCCCTACGGTTTTATTCAGTGGTGTATCTGTATCTGAAAACGAATAGTTGACCTATCTGTTTTTTACATTCGAATAAATTCCTACCCTTACCGGTGATTTTGATATCAGGCCACATCTTTAGAGCATATCCAATAAGACATTTTTATGGAGTGTTTTTTGTGTTTGTCCACATCACCTATTTTTGTTTATTGTGGGTAAATAAGCATTTTTAAGTGGAGTTTTGAGTTTTCCCACAAGTACTACCAAAAACAAAATATTTTTTACATATGGTAAACGATAGTGACGGATCTAGACAAAAATCTCAGGAGTAACGTTCAAATTTTTTTATTTTTTTTGCCGTATTACACACAATGTAATCGAAACAAAAATTGAAACATGATACATAGCATGCAAATTTCTCTTATTCGGTTTTTGAAAGCTTGAAATCGAGTCATTACATCCTGTTCTTTTAGTTTAATGAACGTTCCTCTTTCGACTACACAAATTAAAGCATTGTTCAAATACTCATCATGCATTCGCTTACATAAACCCGTATTGATAAGCTTTACTTTTGAAAAAAAATATATTTCAACGATTGCGATTGCAATCGGTAAAACCAACGTTAGCTTAAATATTCGATAAGCCAAAGCAAAAGTAGTGTGTTTTCCGGTTTCCACCATTATACGAGCAAGGTCACACATTCACCTAATTTTGCAAATTTATCATATTCCTTTAAAGTGTGATAAAATGTTGTACGATCAGCCGAAATACACCATTTTCTTCATTACTAAAACCATTCGGATGCATTTCCGAAAATGCCACTATCTTAGATATGTCAACTTGGAAAATGAATCTCAAGATTTAAACTAGACATATTTTCTAACAAAGTAGTTGAGACTTTACTAAATCTATTTCCAATTTCTTGAATTTGCATATCCAAAACCGTATTAAAAATTTCAACCTCCAAATGATGATTCCGTTGAACATGTTTCTGTTTGATGTTTCTCGTTTAAACAAAAGAAAAAAAAAGGTTAGTGGTTTCTATTTTCTTTGGGCTATAAACTTTGTTTAGGCTTTATTTAATTTGAACTTTAAAAAAATGATAATTCTGTTGAGCCTGTTTATATTTGAGCATGTTTATGTTTAATGTTTCTAGTCTAAACAAAAGAAAAAAAAAAGATTAGTTGTTTTTATTTTCTTTGGGCTTTATTTAATTTGAACTTTTAAATTGGTTGACATTTAAACAACTAGGGGTAACATATATTTTTTTTCAGGGGTAGGAAATACGAAAATCGACCCAAAAAGAAAAAATGCACACTGTCGACGAAAAGTTGAGGGGTAACAAATGCTACCCTTGATTACAAGGTACATCCACCCCAAGTAAACGATGGTTATGATGTGAGAATATTGTTGGGTGTTTTTAGGATTTTTATTGGGTGAGTTTTGAATGTTTTAAAAAAGAAGACAAAATGGCAAAAGACGTCGTTTATGTTTGGTCTGATTTTCAGTAGATGTCCTTTATCGAAATAAATAGCATAAGACATTATTCATGTTTAAAATCCCTTTCACGTTAAGTCCTTTGGGTTCAACATGAAAGGGACTTAACGTAAATTGGATTTAAAACATGAATTATGTCTTCTGATATTTGTTTCGATAAAAAACGTCTACTGAAAATCTGATTAAACATAAAGGAAATCTTTGCCATTTTGTCTTAAAATAAGATGTTAACTTTTTATAATGTGAGAAGTGATTAAGCATGTTTTTTTAAGGTAGTGTTTGTTATGAAGTAATGAGAGGTGGAATGAAATGACCCATTCCAAATGAATGAAAGAAAACATGTTTGGTTACCATTTATTAATGGAATGAATTATTCCTAAGGAATGCAAACCATTCCATATATAACATTTTTCAATTCTTAGCAAAAGGTAGTTTTTCTTTCATTCCTTCTAGGAATGAAATGGAAAATGAGAATGAAATGGAAAATGATCAATAATAATAATAATGATAATGATGATGATAATAATAATAATAATTAATAATAAAAATAATTATTATTTTTGTTATTATTATTACTCCTACTATTATTATTGCTATTTATCATCATCATTATTATTTTATTATATTATAAATTTTATTAAATTATAATTGTTATTATACTTTTATTACTATATCGCATTATCTTATAATCGTTTTATTAACTGAGAAAAAATTTTATGATTGAATAGTTTACTATTTAATTAAAAAAAATTAATAAAGTGATGATTCATTTCATTCCTATGTTGTAACCAAACAAGACAATGGAATAGTAATGATTCATTTCATTCCTTTGTTCATTCCATTCCTTTGTCCATCTCCATTTCCTCGTTCATTCCATTACCCCATACCAAACAGACCCTAAGTGTTTTTCGAAGTTAAGCCAAGCCAATGCTACATCTAGGGGTGTTCACGGTCCGGTTTTAACGGTTTTTCGGTCAAACCGTGAACCAAACCGTTAGTACGGTTTTCTATGATTGAAAACCAAAACCGAACCGTTGAAAATTAAAACCAAACCAAACCGAACCGCTAATAACGGTTTGGTTCCGATTTGGTTTCATGATTTGAACTTTTTCGAACTTATGCAAGTTATAAAACTTATTAAAGTAATGTTGTGTTATTTTGCTGATCTATTATGATACTGAACTCTTCATTATAGCTTTGGTGAGGTCTTCAACACAATTTTACCATACTAAACAACATAAGTACATGAAACTTTTACTATTAATTTAGACATTTTAGAACCACAAAACATAAATTACTTTTCGATAAATTCTTTGTGAACTTGGGGATGATAACATAAGCTATTTTATAAGTATAAACTCCAAACAAAATTTGGTTTTTAAGTGCAAATATGCTACTCAGCTAGGATTAAGAAAAAAAAAAATATAGGTAAGGATA